>NW_016107667.1:1469860-1473228 GCF_001604975.1 Cebus imitator
AAACTTACCAAATCCAGACAATGACACTTTGGATCCCTGATTCAACATGAGTGCTTCCCTGCCCCTCCCTAGTTCCTATTTCATATTGTTGTATTTCTTCCCTGTTATATAAAGCCCTGGTTTTAGTGAGTCTGGGAGATGGATTCAAGGCTGAGCTCCCATCTCCTCGCTGCGGCACCCAATTTAAGGCTTCTTCCTTGGTAATACTTGTTCTTTCAGTGATTGGCTTTTTTGTTTTTTTGTTTGTTTGTTTTTGAGGCAGGTCTCACTCTCTCATTCAGGCTGGAATACAGTAGTACAATCTTGGCGCACCACAACCTCCCCCTCCCAGGTACAGGCAATTCTCCTGCCTCAGCCTCCCTCGCAGCTGGGATTACAGGCACCCACCACCACACCCAACACATTGTTGTATTTTTAGTAAAGATGGAGGTTTCATCATGTTGGCCAGGCTAGTCTTGAACTGACCTCAAGTGATCCACCTGCCTCAGCCACTCAAAGTCCTGTGATTACAGGTGTGAGCCACCTCACCCAGCCAGTCATTGGCTTTCTGTGTGGAGAGCAGCAGGACCTAGACAAACCCTGGTGTTTCGGTAACAGTAGGACATTCAATCTTATTTTAAATCAGCTTTTAAAATGTTATTTTCTCACATAATCAATCAATTAATCATCCCTATTAATCAGCTTTCTTGATTAAAACAACTAATCATCTGGAACATAATATTCTTCTTATTCATCCCCTTACACACACCCCTCAAAGCCAACAATTTACTCTGATTTCCCCACTTACTCTCTTGCATGCAACCTACAGATCTTCCTCGTAAATTTTATCCTTGTTTTTACTCACATCTTAAAAGAGTATAAACTCCTTGTGAAGATGAACGGTTTGACTCTTCAGTTAATGGCCTCGTAGCTCTAATACTTAACTTTCTAAGCTGTAACATACTAGAAGTTTAAGACACCTGGAACACTAAGGGCTATCAGTCCAGCACTCAGTCAAGCCCTGGAACCCTGATAAGGAATAGCAGATTACCAGTAACGCTAGTCAGAATGACATCCCATAGGGGAGATGCTTCAAAGATAAAAACATCCTAGGAGAAAAATGGAGTCACTCTGAATCTACCTAGAATTTTAGAAGTGAGGGAAGCATAAGAACACACGGAAGCTATGGACATGATATGCTCCTTCGTCACTCAGATCACTACACCTGAGCATGAGGACCCTGACTTTTGTGCAGTGGAAATATAAAAAGATAGTAACTGGGTAGATTATTCTACCTAAATTCTTAAAGCCACATTCTTTTTCCACAGGAATCATTCTGGCAAATTTAATAAACTTCCTTTCACTTGCCAAATTCTTTACATAATCATCCACAAACTTAATTTTCTTTGCAGTGTACAAGAGGAGGATTTTTTTTTTTTTTAAAGGGACAGACTCTTGCTCTGTCACCCAAGCTGGAGTGTAGTGGTGCAACTATAGCTCACTGGGGCCTCTACGTCCTGGGCTCAATCAATCCTCCCACTTCAACCTCCTCAGTAGTGAGAACTACAGCTGTGCACCACTATGCTTGGCTAATTGTTTTATTTTTGTATAGATGGGGTCTTGCTATGCTGCTGAGGCTGGTCTTCAACTCCTGGGCTTAAGTAATCCTCCTACCTTGGACCCCTCAAAGTATAGGAATTAAAGTCATGAGTCACCACTTATGGCCCATCAGGAGGGTTTTCAAAAATTAAAGAGTCCTTTCATTTATCTGGAGCCGCTTTAGACTACAAGAAATAAATATAAGTGGGCAAGGTGGCTCACACATGTAATCCAAAGAATTTAGGAGGCTAAGGCAAGGCAGAAGGATCGCTTAAGCACAAGAGTTTAAGACCAGCCTGGGCAACATAGTAAGACTTCATCTCTAAAAAAAAATAAACAAACAAAATTAGCTGGGAATGCTGACATGCACCTGTGGTTCAGCTACTAAGGAGGCTGAGATGAACGGATCACTTGGGCCCAAGAGGTTGAAGCTGCAATGAACTGAGATTGTACCACTACACTCCAGCCTAGGCAACAGAGCAAGAGTCTGTCTGAAAAGAAACAAATACGTGTTAAGGTTGCCTGAAATGACAGGTTAATACTGCAAGAACATACCTAGAAGTTAAGAGGAAAATGCCTCAGCGGGCCTAAAAACCACACACTTCTTTAGAAGTCAGGGCAGCTCCCAAATCAATTTTCCTTTCCAAGGTGGCACAAATATAAGTGAGCCACCTTGCCCACTTATATTTATTTCTTGTAGTCTAAAGCGGCTCCAGATAAATGAAAGGACTCTTTTCCAGGTGTTCAATGAGATGGTTCTCCACCTTAATGCTGCACTATTCTGAGGATTCAACACTTCTCTTATCCTATTTCTCCTGCCACTACCAATTAATTGCTTCTCCTCTCTATTTCACATGTTTACACTTTCTAGTACCTTGAGACGCATGCTTATGGAGCCTCTCTTGGTGTCTCCAACATAGTATCTTTAAGAGACTTCTCACTGAGATGCAAAACACCCACAGAGGCTTTTCTGGCTCAGGTGCCAATTTCTGATACCACTATCTGAAGCCAAGTACTAAGGTCCTGACTCAAAACTTGAGACTGATTCATAAGGGAATGTTCACAAAGGTGCAGAATAAAGCAATTCATCTGAGTAATTGATGAGGGTGGATGATTAACTGACCAACATCTCCAAAAGCCAGTCTAGCCTTAAAAGGGAGTCCCTGTCATTCCAGTGTTCATTATTGAAGTCGTCTGTTATGAGAATTCACAGAAAAGCAGAAATTCTGCAAACGAAAGAACAATCATTGGTGAACTGAGCATTCAAAAAACTATCCCCAATTACCACTAACTTTTATCCCCATCCATCAAAATCCTTTGTCGGTCTTTCATTGATGTTCAATCAAACACAAATCTAGAGCCAAGTGAAAACTTAAAATCTGCCAAAGATGAAAAAAGTGATAAGGCTGACAGAAAACACTAAAGAAATTCTAGAATGTCAGGCAAAACCATTGATAAATAAGGACAGAAAAGAAGTTTATGAGGTTAATAAATGAAAAGAAAAATCAACAAGGAAAATAACATGCTAAGTGTCTCAAGAATAATTACTTGAGGCCAGGCACAGTGGGGCTCATGCCTATAATTCTAGCACTTTGGGAGGCTGAGGCAGTGAGATCACTTTAGATCAGAAGTTTGGGACCAGTCTGGCCAACAAAGTCAATGTCCATGTCTACTAAAAATACAAAAATTAGCCAGGTGTGGTGGAGCACACCTGTAATCCCAGGTACTCGGAAGGCTGAGGCAGGAGAATAGCTTGAACCTGGAGGCAGGGGTTGCAGTGAACTGAAATT
>NW_016107667.1:1473362-1476284 GCF_001604975.1 Cebus imitator
ATAATTATTTGATTGTAAGAGACTGAAAGAAGTTACATAATAAAGCCCATGAACAATTTGCAAAAATGAGACCGGGCGCAGTGGCTCATGACTGTAATCCCAGCACTTTGGGAGGCCAAGGCTGGCGGATCACATGAGGTCAGGAGTTCAAGATCAGCCTGGAAAACATAGTAAAACCCCGTCCCTAATAAAAATACAAAAAAATAAAATTAGCCAGACGTGGTGGTGTGTGCCTGTAGTCCGAGCTACTTGGGAAGCTGAGGCAGGAGAATCCTTTGAACCCAGGAGGCGGAGATTGCAGTGAGGTGAGATTGTACCACTGTACTCTGGCCTGGGTGACAGAGCAAGACTCTGTGAAAAAGGAAAGAAAAGAAAGGCGGGGTGTGTGTGGGGCGGTGGGGAGGCGAGAGTGAAAAAAAAGAAAAAAAAATTTTGTAAAACTGCTCTTCGTATGCCGGGCACACCTGTAATCCCAGCACTTTAGGAGGCCAAGGCAGGCGGATCGCCTGAGGTTGAGAGTTCGAGACCAACCTGACCAACACGGAGAAACCCTGTCTCTACTAAAAATACAGAAATTGGCCAGGCATGGTGGTGCATGCCTATAATCCCAGCTACTCAGGAAGCTGAGGCAGGAGAACTGCTTGAACCTGGGAGGCGGGGATTGCGGTGGGCTGAAACACCACCATTGCACTCCAACCTGGGCAACAAGAGCAACACTCTGTCTCAAAAAAAAGAAAAAAAAAAAGTCTGATGATTTTATAAGGAATAAAAAGAAAAAGGAAAAAAAAATGCTCTTCGTTATGGCTGTATTACAAACTAAAAGATGTCCAATCATGTTATTATACAACTTAGTATGGAAATGTCCACCAAAAACAATCAACACTTGATATAATCTTTGTTCATTCTAAAAATAAGTACATATTTTCAATTATAATTTAAGTTTTTCAAATAAAATAAGGTTACTTTCAGATTGTGATTTTACTTTTAAGATGAAGTCCCAGTTCCATACACTTCCTTAAACATAGTCTTTGCCAGTACCAGCTTTCCCTGCTGCAATTCCAAAGCAAGACCATTCATGCTCCTGAACACAGTGCCCATAGTCTATGTCATGTTCGCTCCAAACTTTACATTGCGGGTGCCAGAGGGCGGCGGGCAGGGGAGGTGTGGCCAGAAGAGAATGAAGGAGGAAAAGGAGGTAGTCTCAGGCTGGTTAGGTTTCTGATTCAGAACTTACAAGGTAGCTGCTGCTACCACTTATGAGAAACTCTGACAGGAAATGTTTTTCTGTCACTTTCAAAATTATGATTGAGTACAATTTATAACCCAAGAGAAATACTAGTTCAAAAAGAAAGGTTTGCTGCAGATTTCTAAATTCTGGGAAGAAAAGTGAAATCATTCTCTCCAAAAGTGGGATCCTTATTCCCTCTGCTCCCAGGAAGGTATGAAAGAAAGCCCACAAGCAAGAAGGCAGAGAGGACCTCTGACTACCCAGCCTAAAGGCTGCATGGATACACTAAAACTTCACAGTTCACCAGAAGTGTTTGTTACCAGTGTTTTGATATAAAATTTCAAGGACTAACTACAATGTATTAAATTACTAATTTTACCAGCCTCACCATCATTCTCCTCTGTTAGCAATGAAACATGATGAAACCAATCTCTGAAAACTATCTAAAGGTTTCTCGCTACAGCAAAGTATCATTAATAGTTAATCCAGCCTCTCAACAGAACAAAACCTCTTTTACCTTGATGCTGTCAAGTAGATAGAAGTAACACAAGTTCTTAGGTAACTACGAGCTGTTACACTCAAGGTGGCACCCAATTCTGTGTTCAATACAAAGCCAACTTTTACAGCTTTTCGTGCATTATTCTTAAAATATGAATATCATTTATTTTACTAATACATAAATTTTACCAATTATATCATGGAGTAATACTCCAAAAAAATAAGTATTTTTACAATCTTGAGAGAATTTTTTCATAGCAGATGTTAACAGACAACTGAAAAACTACTTGGTTCACTGATATTGGGATGTACAAAGTCAAAAATTAAGCGAAGTGCAGCAGCTCACACCTGTACCCCGGCACTTTGGGAGGCTGAGGCAGCAGACTGCCTGAGGTCAGAAGTTCAAGACCAGCCTGGCCCATATGGTGAAACCCCCGTCTTTACTAAAAATACAAAAATTAGCTGGGTGTGGTGATGCATGCCTGTAATCCCAGCTACTTGTGAGGCTGAGGCAGGAGAATTGCTTGACCTTGACAGGCAAGGTTGCAGTGGCCAAGAGCCAGTGCAGGCCAGCCTGGGTGACAGAGCAAGGCTCTGTCTTTAAAAAATAACAATATGATGTTTTAATTTCATTTACAATTTTTGCATACAAACATCTGTGAATTCACCAACGCAATTCATGCCTGATTTCTAACTTCTTTGGTAAGCAAACACTCACCCAACCATCTCAAAAAGAAAATTCATTATGTTAAGAGGTGGCAAATTTATTGTGGAAGGCTATTTACATGTATAAGAAAACAATTCATTTAAAGAAAACACACACAAAAAAGCTTGTTTATAAAGCATAAGAATTAGTTCCCTTAATTCTCAACTCACATTAACGTTCAACCCATTACTTCCTTTTTTTCCCCCCTCCTTTTTCCCAATGGTAAGAAATGAAAGCAGAGATAATAGCAGTGGCCTGTTCCCAGAGCACCTTCTGTGCCATACAAAGAAATCTCACTTTTAAGCAGGGCAGAAATATAACCAACTATACACTGAAAATTAAAGATTCAACAGGTGATTGAGATTTAAAAGCAAAATTTAAAAATCTTATGTTGGCCGGGCGCGGTGGCTCAAGCCTGTAATCCCAGCACTTTGGGAGGCCGAGGCGGGTGGATCACGAGGTCAAGAGATCGAGACCATCCTGGTCAACA
>NW_016107667.1:1476522-1481898 GCF_001604975.1 Cebus imitator
AAAAAAAAAAAAAAATCTTATGTCATGCTGGGGGAAAATCATTAAACTTCATGGAGCTATTTATAAGGCTTGCCAATTCAGCACAATTCACTTTGCGTCTGTACTCACACAGGGGACCCTTCAGGAGCTTGGTCAATTATCACTTCTCTCATTTGTAAATCCTAAAATTCTCACCTCAAGCATCAGTTGTCCCTTATTTCTATAAAAATATCTTTCATAGCAGCAAGCAATAGTAAAATCTACTTTCAAGGCTCTGGTGCTTTATACAACATTATGAAGTATCACACTTTAGTCAAATGGGCTACATCTACTTGATTCCTGTCTTGCTGTTTGTGAGGTTTCCCACAAATGCACAAACTAAAATCTAAACTCGTTCTCCATTTCAATAAGCAAGAATCAACATACAGAATCTTAAACACAGCAAGAGCACACAAGAGTCTTACCCTTGATAATAAAGTTACCCTGAGTCAATATTCGTCTACAAATTCTTCATCTTTATTACCTGCAGCCATGTACTGATTTACTGGTTTTCAATCACACTGAAAGTTTTTTGGCCAGGCACTGTGGCTCCTGCCTATAATCCCAGCACTCTGGGAGCCTGAGGCAGGAGGATCATCTGAGCCCAGGAGTTCCAGATCAGCCTGGGCAACATACCAAAACCCCATCTCTACAAAAAAAATCAAAAATTAGCTAGGCATGGTGATGCACACCTGTAATCCCAGCTACTCAAAAGGCTGAGGTGGGAGTTATGTGTGAGCTGGAAGGCAGAGGTTGCAGGGAGCCAACATCGTGGTGCTACTGCACTCCAAACTGGGCAACAGAGACCTTGTCTCAAAAAAAAAAAGAAAAAAAAGAAAAGTAGAAGAAAAAAGAAACAGTATTTTAAGCATAAAACAGCGCTTGAACATTAAAATATTAGAATAACTATATTTCAAATAAATGATATGCAGTTTAGGTATTTGTACCCTTCAAATCTCCTGCTGAAATGCAATCCCCCGTTTTGGAGGTGCGGCCTGGTTGGAGGTCTTTGGATCACAGGACGGATCCCTCACAAATGGCTTAGCATTATTCCCTTGGCAACAAGTGAGTTCGCATGAGATCTGATTGTTTAAAAGTATTTGGCACCTCCTCCCGCTCTCTCTTGCTCCAGCTCTTGCCAGGCAACCCATCTGACCACCTGCTCTCCCTTTGCCTTCACCGTGATTGTAAGGTTCCTGCAGCCTCACCAGAAGCAGACGCTGGATCCCTGTTTGTAAAGCCTGCAGAACTGCGAGCCAATTAAACTTCTTTTGTTTATAAATTACCCAGCCTCAGGTATTTCCTTATAGCAATGCAAGAACTGCCTAATACAAAGTGGAAACAGAAACAACTAGCATTTTTTACCAGTTACAATGTAGCAGATATGCATCTATTTGCTTTACATATAATAATCTTGATACTCCCATATCCCTATAAGATGAATACTATCATTACCTCCATTATATAGGAAAGCTGGGGTACAGAAAGGCTAAGTAACTTGTCAAGGTTCAGAGAGCCACTGTGGTAGAGGGAAAATCTGTACCCAGACAGTCCATGCACAGGGTTTGGGTTCCCAGCCACTAAGTTCTATGCATCTCCACTTTCAAATGTCCTCAAGTTTTTCAATAATGACGTTCCTTTATTGTCATAATATTTGTAAAAGCTATGATGCAATCCTACGAATCCAGTCATATTCAGAGTTCCAGTTTACAATCTTGCTGCTCCATCCCTCTACAAGTAACTTCTTTGGTCCTCAGTCAATTTTAAAACAATTATTTATTAGATTAACTGCACTAAGTGTTTGGAGGGTAAAAAGTCATTAACATATTAAGAGTCCATAAAGAAGATCACATTTTTTTTGCTATATTTAACTGTAGTTTATAAAGTAAACTACATTTAAGTTAAGCACTGGGTAATTTGGGCATTCCAAGAAAGTCTCAGAATGCAACCTCTGTATTTAATTTTACTCTTCATGCCAAAGGACAGCTGTACTGATTTACAGACCAATGAAATCATTCTCTGGGGGAGGTAATGTCTAAAAAGTCCTACAAGCAATTCTGATGCACAGCCAGTATTGAGATCACTGGTTTTACACTGGCACCATCCTCTCTTTCTAACTAAAATGACAATATTTCAAATGCATAATTCATTTCACAAACACAATTAATTAGTCAATCATGCCAAACACTATTCTACTTATTGATTTCAATATGCAGAATGCTGGCTATGTATACTCCAGCAGTTTCTCGTCCAAGTCTACCCTAGAAAGACATTTACACATGTCCTAGGAGAATCACACAAAGATGTCTGTCACGTTGCTGTATGCAACAGCAAGAAATGAAGAACTATCCAACTGTTAGATTAACTATGGTACATTCATAACATACAGCATTTGAAAAGGATGCAGAAGATCCACATGTATTGATAAAGGTATCTAAAACCTAACTCTTACTAATTGTTACAGATATTTCACAGGTACATCTATATGTGTATATAGATGTAAAATAAAGTTGAAGGATATATTCTTAAATAACTAGAAAACGGCTGGGTGCAGTGGTTCATGCCTATAATCCCAGGACTTTGGGAGTATGAGGCAGGCAGATCACTTGAGGTCCGGAGTTCAAGACCAGCCTGGCCAACAAGGCGAAACCCTGTCTCTACTAAAAATACAAAAATTAGCCAGGTGTGGGGGCACACACCTGTAATCCCAACTACTCAAGAGGATGAGGCAGGAGAATCACTTGAACCCAGAAGGTAGAGGTTGTGGTGAGCCGAGATCATGCCAATGCACTCTAGCCTGGAAGACAGAGTGAGACTCCGTCTCAAATATAAAAATAAAAAATAACTATAAAAGGATTTTCCTTACTCATGATCAGAAAGATTCATCTTTATTTCCACTTTAATTTTTTACAGATATTATCTGTAAAATTAAAATATATATTTTAAGTAATCTTATCCTACCAAAGGATGCCCCATTTGAAACACATGCCTTTTGCGGTTACATGGCTTTCAAATGGGCACTACACAAAAAGACTGCCATCACACCATTATAAATAGCCTCCAATGCTAATTTTCACTTTTAAATAAAATTCACACTTTAATCAAGGTCAAAGCAACAGTTCTGTTGGGATTTTGAGAGTGTTATATTGAAGGGAAAAAAAGGAAGAGCTAAATTCTTCTCACACTATTCTATAATTTAAAAAGGTAATCTTACGGAAGTTGTACAATGGGCATTCTAAAGAGACCAGCATTAAAAACTTAATTTAGTCTGTCCCTTCTAATTCCGCCCATAGCAGGATCTTACAACATAACAAAAATGCCAAAATAAATCAGTGAACTTTAAAAAAAATTATAAAAACCTATTAAGCGGCACAAAAAGCATCAAGTTTCTACTGCAAAATGAGTGGAGTACGCTTATGGAAGTCACTTACTGCTATTAGAAACAGAGGGTCACATGCTAAAAATGTGGGATTAAAAACTCCAAGTCTGTAAGTAGACCCGTCCTCCTCCCAGATGCTTTTCTCCTGGACCATGCAGAGAAGGAAGACACGTGTTAAAGAAGCTGAAGACAAATGTCTAGACAAGAGGTTAAGAACAAAATCTCTCAAGAACAGAGCTTTCAGAAACTCTAAGTTTTCCTTTTGTTAAAAAATAACTTCCTTCCAGTCACATCATTTAATAACAAAATCTCTCTCAATGTATACTTAAATATAAAGGCATACCTCCAGAATATTGCAGGTTCTCCAGATCACCTCAATGAAGAAAGTCACACAAATTTTTTGGTTTCTCAGTGCATATAAAAACTATGTTTACATGATACCATAGACTACTAAATGTGCGACAGCACTCTGGGAAGCTGAGGCAGGAGGCTCTCTTGAGCCCAGGAATTCAAGGCCAGTGTGAGCAACATAGGAAAATCCACATCTATCATTAAAGTGATAACAAAAATAGAAATTATTTACACTAAGAACTAAAACATGCAGATACATATAATTACTTTTTTAAGAGACGAGGTCTCACTTTGTTGCCTAAGCTAGTCTCAAACTCCTAGGCTCAAGCAATCTGCCTGACCTGGCCTCCCATAGCGCTGGGATTATAGGCATGAGCCACATGCCCAGAAAATATGATTTTTTTTTTTTTTTTTTAAAGAAAATCTGTTTGTCGCCACCTTCATCAATGATCTCAGCTGTGGAATCTTCTGAATAACTTGCTGTAAGCTTCTACATCAGCACTGGCTGCTTCATATTGCACTTTTATGTTATAAAGACAGGTTCCTTTTTTTGGCAGGGGGGACAGAATTTCACTCTTGTTGCTCAGGCTGGAGTGCAATGGCGCGATCTTGGCTTACTGAAACCTCGACCTCCTGTGTTCAAGCGACTCTCCCGCCTCAGCCTTCCGAGTAGCTGGGATTACAAGCATGAGCCACCACATCTGGCTAATTTTGTATATTTAGTAAAGACAGGGTTTCACCATGTTGGTCAGGCTGGTCTCAAAATCCTGACTTCAGATGATCCACTCACCTCGGCCTCACAAAATGCTGAGATTATAGGCATGAGCCACCACCCCCAGCCAAAGACAGGTTCCTTTCTTAAGCCTCATGAACCAATCTCTCTGCCCGAACCAGCTTCAAACTTTTCTTCTGCCCCTTCCTTACCTCTTCTTAGCCTTCACAAAACTGGTAAGAGTTAGGGCCTTGTTTTGGATTAGGTTTTGGCTTAAGGCAATGTTGAGGCTCGTCGAAATTTTATCCAGACCACCCAAACTTTCTCCCTATCAGCAATAAGGTTGTTTTGCTTTCTTACCATCTGTGTGTTCACCGGAGTAACACTTTTAATTTCCTTCAAGAATTTTTCCCTTACATTCATACTTGGCTAATTGTTTGGCATAAGAAGTCTAGCTTTCCACCTCCTCAGCTTTTGACATGCCTTTCTCATAAGCTTAATCATTTCTAACTTTTGATTTAAAGGGAGAGACATGTAAATCTTCCTTTCACTTAAACACTCAGAGAACACTGTAGCATTATTAATTAGCTTAATTTCAATACTGCTGTATCTCAGGAAGTAGGAAGGCCAAAGAGGATGGAGACAGAGAACGCCTCAGTGGAGCAGTCACAACACACCTTAGCGTGTATCAACTAAGCTCACTGTCTCATATGAGCACAATTCTTGGAATCTCAAAACAATTACCATATTAACATCAAAGATCACTCATCACAGATCACGATAATCACAAATGTAGTGGAAAGATCTGAAATATTTCAAGAATTACCAAACTAACATAGAGACAAAGCCTCTTGGGGGAAAAAATGGCATAAACAGACTTGCAAGATGTGGAGTTGCCACAAAACTTCAATTTGTA
>NW_016107667.1:1481936-1483470 GCF_001604975.1 Cebus imitator
AAAAAAAAAAAAAAAAATAGCCATGCATGGTGGCTCACACCTGTGGTCCCAGCTAGTATCTGGGCAGCAGAGGTAGGAGAATCACTTGAGCCCAGGAGGCAGAGTTTGCAGCGAGTGGAGATCGTGCCACTGTACTGAAGTGTGGGCAACAGGCACCCGCCACCACGCTCAGCTGATTTTTGTATTTTTAGTAGAAACAGGGTTTTACCATGTTGGTTGGGCTGGTCTCAAACTCCTGTCTTCAGGTTATCTACCCACCTTGGCCTTCCAAAGTGCTGGGATCATAGGCGTGAGCCACTCAAAAACAAAAACTACAATATTAGAAAAGTGCAACAAAATGAGGTATAGGCCGGGTCACATTCATAAGTCCACCATTTTGGGAGGCTGAGGTGGAAGGATCATTTGAAGTCAGGAGTTCAAGACCAGGATGGGCAACACAGGCAGACTCTGTCTCAGCAAATACAAAATTTAGCCAGGTGTGGTGGCACACGTCTATAAAGTTATAGTTCCAGCTATAAAGTTTAGGACGACTTTGCCAAATACAGAAATGAGGACTGGGCCCACTCTAAGCAGAAAAATGGCACACGCAAAGCTACAGAGAACCTATCATCTGCTCCATCTGAATGGTTTCGGTGGTTGGCAGAACTTAAGTCGGTACTGGTAAGAAACGAAGCCAGAGATAATGGCAGGGGCCTGTGCCGCAGAGCACCTTCAGGGCCATACAAAGAAATCCCACTTTTAAGTAGGGCAGAAATAAAATAGGTATGCCTGTAGTTGCCAACATTATTTTCACTCACTTAAAGTGCCCAACTTTTCCTTATTCTAAAGCCTAACTGTCTGACATTTGGACTAAGATTATTTTCTTTAAAGACAGAGGGAAAGCCAGGCACAGTGGCTCACACCTGTAATCCCAGCACTTTGTGTGGCTGAGGCTACTGGATCACTTGAGGTCAGGAATTCAAGACCACCCTGGCCAACATGATGAAACCCTATCTCTACAAAAATTACAAAAAATTAGCTGGGCATGGTGGCACACGCCAGTAATCCCAGCTACTCAGGAGGCTAAGGCACAAGAATTGCTTGAACCCAGGAGGCAGAGGTTGCAATGAGCCAAGTTTATGCCACTGCACTCCAAATAAAATAAAGGCAGAGGAAATAAAAGATGTACAGAAAGTGAAGTGAGAGGATAAATTAACAGCATGGAATATAAAAAAATATATTTGTAGTTGTGGTAGCATTCCATTTCTCAAGTTAGGGATTAACTATTTTATTATTCTTTATCCTTACAATTTCATGTAATAAATAAAGAATTTCACAATTTTCAAATATTTTAACCAGAAGAATAACTGAAAGGTATTCCAAGGCAAAATAGAATGCTGTTTATCCCAAAATGATTGCCTAGTAGTCGCCGCTTAGTTTTTCCATTGCTCTCCCATGTTTCTTTCCGTATTTCCTTCTCTGAAATATAGATGAACCTCAGCCACCAACACTTCATGGAATCAATGATTCTTCTTTTTTTTTTTTTTTTTTTTTT
>NW_016107667.1:1484254-1496091 GCF_001604975.1 Cebus imitator
TTTTGAGACAGAGTCTCACTCTTTTGCCAGGCGCCAGGCTGGAGTGCAGTGGCACGATCCTGGCTCACTGCAACCTCCACCTCCCGGCTTCAAGCAATTCTGCCTCAGCCTCCCAAGTAGCTGGGACTACAGGCGTGCACCACCATGCCCAGCTAATTTTTTTGCATTTTAGTAGAGACAGGGTTTCACTATGTTGACCAAGATGGTCTCAATCTCTTGACCTCATGATCCGCCTGCCTAGGCCTCCCAAAGTGCTAGGATTACAGGCGTGAGCCACTGCGCCCAGCCAGAATCAATGATTCTTGACAATTATATGCTCATGAGAGTTGAAAGATTACCTGTCTTAACTTTATTTAAGCCATCTTAGATTGAAATATTCATGTCTGATTAAAAAGTAAACTGGGCCAGGCGTGATGGCTCACACCTGTAAACCAGCACTTTGGCAGGCTGAGGGGAGCAGATCACCTGAGATCAGGAGTTCAAGACCAGCCTGGCCAACATGGCAAAATCCCAACTCTACTAAAAATATAAAAATTAGCAGAGTGTGGCGGTACATGGCTGTAATTCCAGCTACTCAGGAGGCTGAGGCAAGAGAACTGCTTGAACCCAGGAGGCAGAAGTTGCAGTGAGCTGTGCCACTGCACTCCAGCCTGGACAACAAGAGTAAAGACTCTGGTTTTTTTGTTGTTGTTTTTTTTTTAAAAAAGGAGACTGAGCATAATATAAAACATCTTGGCTAACTCCAGGCTTTTCCTTATTGGCAATACTCAGATATTCTGAGGGCCTCTGAAACGCACCTGAAGATCTGCTGCTACTGCAACAACGGTCCCAGACTGGGAGGGTGCTTTTCGCTTGCTATTGTTTTTCTGTTTTATTCCTTACCGACAGACTATTGCCTTATGTTGCCATCTGTGTACCATCTAATTGGCTGATTTGATCCTGTTGAGAAAACTATAAATGATAGTTTCCCACACTGTACATGAAGTTTTCCTTAAATCATCTATGGCATTTGAGTGTTTATGAGTTCTACATCAGGCTCTTAAAAAGACAGTTCTACTCCTGCTCTCTCTTTCAAGGATCCCATTGCCTCAGTATATCTGCTTCTGTTTGAGCATCTCCTTGATTGTTTCCCAAGTGATCAGCTCACAACGGTAGCTTGAAAGTAAAACATAAGACTGTGCTAGGCTCTGCCAGGCATGGCGGCTCACACCTCTAATCCCAGCACACTGGGAGGCTGAGGGAGGCAGATTACCTGAGGTCAGGAGTTCAAGACCAGCTTGGCCAACATGGCAAAACCCCATCTCTACTAAAAATATAAAACTTAGCTGGGCGTGGTGGTGGGTGCCTATAATCCCACTTCTCAAGAGGCTGAGACAAGAGAACTGCTTGAATCCAGGAGGTGGAGGTTGCAGTGACCCGAGACAGAGTCACCGCACTTCAGACTGGGCAACAAGAGCAAAACTCTGTCTCAAAAAAAAAAAATAAAAGTATGCCAGCCTCCTTTATAGGATGGTGGCAACAGGAGCTCTTGCTTGATATTATGGTGACAACTACTACCCCAGAATCTGGGAAGATATTACATATCTTCATCTTCACAAAAGCACTATTAGGTAGATATAAATATCATTTACTTTTTTTTTTTTTTTTTTTTTTTTTTTTTNTTTTTTTTTTTTTTTTTTTTTTTTTTTTTTTTTTGAGGTGCAGTCTTGCTACCTCGATTTCAAGTGATTCTCATGCCCAACCTCCTGAGTAAGTGGGACTACAGGAACCCGCCACCACACTCGGCTCATGTTTGTATTTTTAGTAGAGATGAGGTTTCACCATGTGTGCTGGGCTGATCTCAAATTCCTGACCTCAGGTAATCTACCCACCTTGGCCTCTCAAAGGGTTGGGATCACAGGTATAAGTCACCATGCCAGGCCCCATTTCCATTTTAGAGGTAAGTAAAGGAGGTGAAACCCTAAAAGGTAAGATGGCATATCTAATGCTACGCAGCGAAATAAGCAACAGACCTAGAACTTGTTCCCAGGTCTTTCACTAAAAGTCAATGCTTTCAGTATGTATGGTTCTATCTCCATTGAACTGACCTAATCTCTTAGAAATCCAAATTCCTGAGGCAAGAAAAGCATTATCCCAGTTTATCTTTCCCAGCCAGGCTACACCATCCACAAGGATGCTGTGAACTGCCTGCACTGGCGTCAGGGTGCACACCTAATCGAATCCCTCAGGGTGATACAACATACAACACAGCCAAACCCTAAAGGGCTGCCAGTGAGCATCTCTAGTCTATACCTGTACCCATGTTCCCCTAGCTCCTGACAAACAGAAGGGTTAGGAGAATGCCTGGCATAATCAGACCCAATCCCAAAGTTCAATGAATGAAAATGGAAAAAAAAAAAAAAAAGTTCCACAGTTTGGACAAGTTTTTTTATCCAGTTTCACACACCCCTTGCAAATTTATTTTCCAGTTCTACTCATTATTCAAAATGTTGTACTCAAAATGTTAGGTACCTGTTGTTTACCAGCACAGTATTTTCAGCAAGGTATGAATCCAGAAAAATTTTGTCAAGTTCCTTAAACAATCTTATCAGAGGTTCTGGTGAAAAAAAATTCACAGAGAAATGTTTCTTCCATTAAATGCTACCATCCCTTGTGAGGTTTAAAACAAAGGGAAAGCTATGCCTGAATCTTAGTCTTTTTTTTTTTTTTTTTTTCTGAGAGGGAGTCTCTGTCACCCAGGCTGGAGTGCTGTGGCTCAATCTCAGGTCACTGCAACCTCCACTTCCTAGGTTCAACCAATTCTCCTTCCTCAGCCTCTCAAGTAGCTGGGATTATAGGCACACATCATCATAGTTAGCTAATTTTTGTATTTTTAATATAGACATGATTTTACCATCATGGCCAGATCCACCCACCTCAGCCTCCCAAAGTGCTGGGATTGCAGGTGTGAGCCACAACACCTGACCCTTAGTCCTTTTTTAATCCTGTTTTTCTATGGCTGATGCCCAGAATCTTCCCTAATAATATGTCTTTTACCAAATATTGATTTTCTTTAAAAAATATAAAATAGGCCAGGTGTAGTGGTTCACACTTGTAATCCCAGCACTTTGGGAGGCCGAAGCAGGCAGATCACCTGAGGTCAGGAGTTCCAGACCAACATGGCCAACATAGCAAAACCCAATCACTACAAAAAACAAAAAAAATTAGCTAGGGTGTGGTGGCACGCTCCTATAGCCCCAGCTACGTGGGAGGCTGAGGCACGAGAATCAGTTGAACCCAGGAGACAAAGGATGCAGTGGGCCGAAATTATACCACTTTGTCCCAGCCTGGGTAACAGAGAAAGACTCTGTCACAAAAACTAAAAATTAAAATTATTTATATATATATATAGATATAGATATAGATATATATATGTATTTTAAACTCTGCTGTTTAATAATCTTAATCCTTCCTTTATTTTAGACCTACAATACTACAGTAGCCACCAGCCATGTTTAGCTACTGAGATGTGCTTAGTACAAAAACTGAATTAAAATGTGTTATTAATATTTAATATTTACATATTTCTATTTTTAATATTTTAATAAGTTTATATATTTTACATATAACAGTTATAAATTCATATAAATGTACATATTATATTTTGATGTATATACATATTTATGTTATTTTAATATATTTTAATCGGTTTATGTGTTATATATAAGTTATAAATTCATATAAATTTATATATTATATACAAATATTTGATGTAAAATATTTAACATTTCATACTGATTACATGAATAAGACTATCTTGGATGTGTTAAATTAAATGTATTATTAAATCATATACACATACAATGAAATATTATTCAGCCATTAAAAGGAATGAAGTATGACATACGCTACAAGATGGATGGACCTTGAAAACATTATGCTAAGTATTGTTTAACTCTGCTTACATGTGGTAGCAAGAATCAGCAAATTTCATAGAGACAAAAGGTAGAATACTAGTTACCAGGGGCTAGGAAGGGAAAATGGGGAGTTGCTGTTTAATGGGCACAGAATTTGTACGAAATAATGAAAACTTTCTAAAAAGAGTGGTCACGGTTACAAACAATATACATGTATTTAATGCAACTAAACTGCACACTTTAAAAATGTGGTTAAGAGGATTTACATGGCATACATTTTATCACAATTTATTTTATTTTTATTTTATTATTCTTTTTGAGATGGAGTTCCACTCTTGTTGCCCAGGCTGGAGCACAAAGGCGTGATCTCAGCTCACTGCAACCTCCGCCTCCCGGGTTCAAGTGATTCTCCTGCCTCGGCCTCCCAAGTAGCTGGGATTAACAGGCATGTGCCACCACACCCAGCAAATTTTTGTACTTTTAGTAGAGATGAGTTTTCACCATGTTGGTCAGGCTGGTTTCGAACTCTTGACCTCAGGTGATCCACCTACCTCGACCTCCAAAAGTGCTGGGATTACAGGTGTGACCCACCACTCCTGGCCTTTACCACAATTTAAAAGTACACTGTGGCTCACACAATATTTCTCTTGGATAGCACTAGACACACAGGGTTCAGGCTCCACAGTGAAAGATACTGAGGATTAAGAATGGCTGCAAAAGTCACCTCAAATTCTTAGTATACAGGACATAAACACCGCTAGCAAATCAGCTCACAGCTTCCCGAAGTACCTCTCATGAATACTACGCCATTTAACCCCACAAGGAGAAAAGTCTAATAAGCTGGCTTGCTATCAAGCTTAAAATATGGACCTTACTTTTTCCTACCGAAGAATGGCTCTGAAGAGTATAAGCATACTTTGTACAACAATCTCACAGCTGTTTCCATAAACTATTCCGCAAGTGCTTTTTGACAACTCTTGACAAAGACAATCAGCTTTGTGCTAAGTGTACTTCTCTCTGTAAAAGACACACAATTTTACAAAAGTAATACCATATACAGAGAAGCAAAATAATGGATGTTCTTTTGATTTCTAGTATCCAGTCCTCTTAACTTACCAACTTTTCTCAGTCTCAGCCTTCCAAGGCTCCTAACTTAGGAGATACATTTAGTTTTGTCTCCTATTTCTTAAGGCAAAGAAATAGTTTTGAGCTGCTGAACACAGAAGGAAAAATATGTAACAAATTGTTTCCAGTTAGTATACATGATTTAAAAAAAAAAAAAAAAAAGTCTTTAGGCTGGGTATGGTGGTTCATGCCTGTAATCCCAGCACTCTGGGAGGCCGAGGAAGGTAGATCACTTGAGGTCAGGAGTTCAAGACCAGCCTGGCCAATATAGTAAAACCCCATCTCTACTAAAAAAAAAGTCTTTAGAAAACAGATTCCAAATATGTCAAGCATATTTCCTAAAATTCAAATATACAATAAAGTATAACTTAGAGGAATTAAAGTCAAACAGGAGAGGAAGGAAAATATGATGGAAGTCTACTGGCTTTACAAGAACTAAGGAAATCTGATTTCAGGAAGCCAAAGGAGAGACAGCATCATGGCCATTCCAGTATTTAAATATTTGATGAAGGCTTATGAAGCTATTCACTGACACAGAAGAAAAACAGTAATACAGAGCTCACTATGTGCCGGGTACTGTTAGGGGTGCTTACCATTGATTAGCTCATTTAATCCACACAAACCCTCCATAGAGTGGACATTGTCATTATTACCCCTCTTTTACTAAAGAGAAAACTAAAGCAGAGAGGTTAAATAGCTTGACCCAAGGTCATACAGCTAGCAACCGGTAAAGCTGAAAAACAAATCCAGGTACTCTGGCTCCAGAGGCCACTACTACATACTGCCTCTACAATATTTACAGCAGGTTCAGAATTACATGTGTGGTGAAGATTTAAGTCTCATAAACTAATTACAAACTAGAGACTAAGAATACTTAGTGACCTCTCCTCATCTACCCACTGGGCAATACTCCGGGGAACTGTCAACAACAGTAATTGACAGGTATGATAAAATTCTCACACTGAAATATATATGGGCCAATTTTATTAGGTTAGTACAAAAGAAATTGCATTTTTGTGCCATTAATTTTGGAATATAAAATAAAAAGCTGTTACAAACAGCAAACCAATTGTCAATCAAAGACCCTGAGTTTTACATGGTATTCAATAAATACACTAAATGAGGGGACACAGACACAGATCTGTAGTCCATAAACCACAGTGGTCACAAGTGCTGGAAACACAGGTACAATGCAGCTATCACATTTTCACTATACACTGTACTTAATGGTACCTTATTGAATATTTGCATATTTTTCAAAATACACTGGCTTTCCCTCATAGGGTGGCCATCTGGCCCCTCAGATTTGTCAACATCCTACAGCCCACCACCTTGGTAATAAAAGATAAGGCACACCATTTACTGTTTCAGACAGAAGGTCTGTGCTACAATCACCGAAAGGCCTTCAAAGAATATCATAATCTGGCAAGTACTCTTCCCCAAACCTGCAAAGCTCTATCAAGCTTTAACAATTAACAAAATCTTTGTTACAATTACTTTTGTTTTATTTTCATTTTTAATTAAGCTGTAATTTTTTTTTTAATTTATTTTTTTGATACAGAGTCTCACTCTGCCACCCAGGCTGGAGTGCAGTGGTGCCATCTCGGATCACTGCAACCTTCACCTCCTGGGTTCAAGCAATTCTCCTGCCTCAGTCTCCCGAGTAGCTGGGATTACAGACGTGCGCCACTACGCCCAGCTAACTTTTGTATTTTTAGTAGAGATAGGGTTTTACACTGTTGGCCAGGCTGGTCTTGAACCCCTGATCTTGTGATCCGCCCGCCTCAGCCTCCCAAAGTGCTGGGATCACAGGCATGAGCCACTGTGCCTGGCCTGTAATTTTTACATACAGTAAAATTCATCTTTTTCATGTTCAGTTGTGTAAGTTTTGACACAGTTGTGTAACTACTACCACAACCAAACAATTCCCCATTGCCATATTACAGTCAACACCTCTCCCACCTCTACCTCCTGGCAACAACTGATGTGTTTCCTAGACTCTGTATGTGATTGAGTGCAGTTTCTTTCACTTCACATAATGCATTTAGATGCAACCACTTGCTGAATATATTAGTGTTTTTTTTTTTTTTTTTAATTACTGATAAGTAGTATTCCATTGTTATGGCTATATCACAGTTTGTTTTTTCATTCACCAATTAGAGAAATTTGGACAGTCCACATTTTTTATTAATTGTTAAAAAAAATGCTGCTACAAGCCATTACATATAGGTTTTTTTCTGAACCTAAGTTTCTGTTTCACTTAGGTAAATACCCAGGAGTAGATCATACGTTGTCTGACTCTAAGAAACTCCTGAAACTGTGATATGACTGCTTGAACTCAGGAGTCTGAGGCCAGCCTGGGCAACATGCAAGACCCTGTCTCTTAAAAAAAAGAAAAGCAAACAAAATTATCAAATAAAAAGGCCCCATAGGACAACATGGCTCAGATTATACTGCAACCCCCTGTCTAAAAGAGGTCAACCCCATCCCTCCTCAGCTGACAACACCTCACATTAGCAGTAGGAGACAGCAAAGGCACAGGGCCCACTCCAACAGAGCCCACCTGCCTCTGTAAGGAGGCCTTCACGCAGCCCTGCCTGGATCACACTGCTAGCAAGAGAGCCTGTGACAGCAGTCTTTCCAAGGGAGACAATGGAGCAATGCCTCATACTTTGTTCGGCTCAGTTAGCACAGAGTGATCCCAGTTAGCCATCATCACCCAAACCCTCTCCTCCATCTCACTTTCACCACCACGAACGTGATCTACCTACCACCCACCCCTGTCCATACGCACTGAAAGGTTAAGATCCATGTCTCTAGAAGGGCTACTCCTTGCCCTAACAGGACTGGCTGCCCAGCTGGCACTCTTCCTCCTGCTGGAACTGAGAGTTACAGCCTTTGTTTCTCTACATTCCCGTGTTCTGCATGGCCTGGATGGAGGTGGGGCCACACAGTCTCACCATCCCAAACTGAACACTGGCAAGTTACTTCTCTAAACCGGCAAAGTTCTATCAAGCTTTAAAAGTTATCAAAATCTTTGCTATGTCATCTACTTTGTTTTCATTTGTTGTTATAAGTGGAGTCAGGTGGGAGAGCCTGATACTTCTAAGGGTCTACCTTAATGCTTCTTTTTGATATTCTTCTCATTTTTTAAGGCCTACCAAAATTAATCTGAACCTAAAAAGACACTAAAGCTAACACATATATTTCTAGCTAAGGAAAAGTAGCACACTGTGATTACCCTAAAGAGAAACATTAAGAAATGACATATATTCATTTTTTAATCCGTTGTACCATAAACACTGTAGAGATATAAAGGTCCCATCACCTGACATGAAGCATAACTCATTTTGACACAATCTTTAGAATGTAATGGAATGAGGCCCTGCACCATGGCTCACGTCTGTAATCCCAGCACTTTGGGAGGCTATGGCAGGCAGATCACCTGAGGTCAGGAGTTTGAGACCAGTCTAGTCAACATGGTAAAATCCCCTCTCTACCAAAAAATACAAAAATTAGCCAGGCGTGGTGGCAGCTGTCATCACAGCTACTTGGGAGGCTGAGGCCAGAGAATCACTTGAACCCAGGAGGCAGAGGTTGCAGTGAGCCAAGACAGCGCCACTGCACTCCAGCCTGGACAAGAGAGAGCGAGAGAGACTCTGTCTCAAAAAAAGAAAAATTTTATATATATATATATATATATATATATATATGGCATGAGAACACTATGTACACACTGAAAACCTAAGTGCGACTTGTATAGTTACACATCTGACATCATGGCTGGGATATACTAATATTTCAACACAAACACAAATGCGACTACAACAAAAAACTGATTTTCTGCCTTGACTTATAGAAATAAAAGGATAGCCACAGGAGAAATGTACTGTAACATTTTCATTTGTGCTGTAACCATTTTCAAGTCCAAAATACAACTAACAGAAATAAATGCATATCTAAGCTTCATGTCAGTATAAAATGAAAAATGACCTGAGTAAAAAATAATCAACATTTAATTATGGGTGGCATTAAATCCACAAGTGAGATTTATGGAAATAAAAGAGAAGAGCTCTTAATTTTCATGTTTCTGTATGAAAATTAATTCATATTACCAAAAGAAAATCAAGGAAGGTATAGCTGATATCCATCATGGCTGCATTATGCACTGGGGAAAAAAAAAAAAAACACCAGAAAACTGGGATTTGAATCTTCACTCCTTAGTACCTCTGATCCCTTAAATCGTCTCATTTTTCATAAATCTGTTTCTTCATCTATAAAATCATGTCAAAGTAGTAACTTGATTCATCCAGTTTAACGATTACATAGTAAAAAAACAAAACACACAAATATCTGGCAGAGGGTAAAATTAAGTATATTAAAAGTTACCGAAAACATTTGGAACAAATTTTCATCAAGTTACAACCTGTTCACTGTTTTGGATCTTTTGTTAACAGGTGAAAAAAGTATTTTGAGAAAAATCGGTAGAGTTGACGACAAAAATTTTCATTACAACCTGAAAACATGAAATTTCACAATGGTATACTTTGCTGTACTCCAAACCCATGAAAACATCCATATCAAAATTACAAGTGAGGACAATGTTAACTTGTTTATTTTATCTCAATGGTACTGCTAATGTAACGCAAGATCAAGAGTCAATTGGACCCATTGTTCAAGCCTGCTGAATGTTAACAAGGAGTTAACTGTGCCTTAGAAACTAGTTTCATCATCCTGTTTTGGCTCACAGTCCATGGGTCAAAAACAATAAACCAAAAGCTCTAACAACCCATTTTGCCTATCCAGGTCATTCACCAGACTTGGCACTTAATGACTTTTAGCTGATTCCAAAAATTGATTCTAACAACACAGGGTAAAGATTTATGACCAATGAACATATTCAAATCTTAAAGCAGACTATGAGCTACAATGGCAGCATTGTTGGGGTAAGTATAGTACACACCATTTGGAAGCCAGATTCATTTCGATTTGAAATTAGTAACTGTATTTATAAATAAGTCTCAGGCCATAGACCACAGAAAGTGCACAGCAGTGCCACCTTAAATCCTTTTTGGGCCAAGACAGGATATGCATGTATGCATACTAAAGTAAACAGAGTTAGCTGTCTCGCCCAAAGACTTGGCCTGATTTTGTCTTAACTCTTCATTTCCCATTAGATAGCATCCCGAGCCTTAGATGGATGACTAAAGGAAAAGTGACAAACTGGAAAAACAAAAAATATTTGTTCCATCTTTTCATTTTAGTATCATGACTATAGAAATCTGGAGACAGATGACATAGTCAATCCACTGTGAGCACCAGAGGGCTGCCCTGGCCCCAGGTTACAATCACTGAGTGATATATGCTCCCCACAGATGCCCTCAGATTAGGCACACCCTCTTCACTAAAGAAAGACTAAAAGCCTTCTTCGCCTAAGTCAAAAAGTATACAGCTTTAAAACCAAACTATTACACTGCTAAAGGGGAACCTGACCTAACTGAATGATACAAACTATCCTCTAGACTAGACTCTAGAAGCATCTAGAACCACAGCAATAAATATTATTCAAAATACTCTAGGTCAAGTTCATATTTTCATAGGTTGCCATGTTCCCTATGATTTCTAAAATCTTGGAGAGAACAGAGGATGATTACTTAACAAAAATCCTGTTGCCAGCTGGGCATGGTGGCTCATGCCTGTAATCCCACCACTTTTGGAGTCTGAGGTGGGCAGATAACTTGAGGCAAGGAGCTTGAGGCCAGCCTGACCCACACAGTGAAACCAGTCTCTACTAAAAATACAAAATTAGCCGGTGCACTGGTGGGCAGCTGTAATCCCAGCTACTGGGGAGGCTGAGGCAAGAGAATCGCTTGAACCCGAGAGGTGGAGGTTGAAGTAAGCCAAGAATGTACCACTGCACTCCAGCCTGGGTGATAGAATGAGACCCTGTCACACACAAAAAATTCTGCTGCCTACTAGTTTATTAAAACAAAAGAACAAACAAAGGAATATGTAGTTTATTTTAGTGAAATAACTTTATTTAAAGGCATGTGACAGATAAATCTATGTTGGCTTTCTCTTTCCTGTGTTACTTTTATTCTTCTGTGTAATTTGGGGGAGACTCCGTGATGAATTACCCAACAGGAAGATTATGAAGCACACTGTTGGGGAGGAAAATACTCTTTCTCTACCCTCTTAGATTCAGTGGCTGGGGTCCCTGAATCTAAGTGATAAAAGATCAACACGAGGGGGGAAAAAACAGTTGACCTATGCATGCAATGTGCATACACAAAGGATAACTCAGTACTGAGTAACTCAAAGGAGTAATTGAAATGTGGGCTTACACACCATCTTAACAAAAGGTGATAAAGTACTGAGAAAAGGCTAGACAATGGAAAATGAGTTCTGGGTTTTGAGGAAGGGATAAATAGTAGGAAGATCACTAGAAATGCATTAAAAAAGGAGGGTTCTTTAGTCTAAGGAACACTTTCAGAAATATAAATGTATATTCTGCTTTTAGACAGAAAGGTGGAAGGCAGAAAGCTAAATGCCTTCAGTTTAAAACAACACCTACACTAAAATGTGATATTTTACTCTGGTCCCCGCTTCTACATGCTTAGAAAACCAACAAAAATGAGGTACCAAAAGAAGAGTATTTTTTTTAAGGCATCTGATGTAGTTTTTGAAGCTGTAACAATGAGAATTCTTGTTGGACTTCTTTCCATTCGTTTGCATTTCAGTATTGTCGTTTTCCATTTTGCCAGGAAGAAAAAAGAGACACCATAATCTTTTTTTTTTTTTTTTTTTTTTTTTTTT
>NW_016107667.1:1496671-1497867 GCF_001604975.1 Cebus imitator
GAAAGCCGTGAGGGTCTTCTGCCCCTCAAGTAGCAACATGTACTCCGCCTGAACAAAGAAAAAACAGTCGTGAAGAAAATACAAGTTGGCTAACTGCCGTCCTCTCGTTGGCAAGATGCCACCTTCAGTTGGAAAAGCATTTAACCAAAACATTCACTTACAAATGTCTTTATCTGCAACCCTTTTTAATGTTGTGTACATCTCTAACTTAAGTAGACAACTTTTAAAAACAAAATGTCATAACTTTCTCAGAATTAGAAGTAAAACACTATTACAAGAACATTTTTGTAAAAGAATACAAAGGAGGAGACATGGCTAAATAAGAGGAAAAAATGTTTAAACACAAATTTACAACTTGATTATAGAAATGTAGACTCACACTTATGGAAAGCTTTCCATGGAACTCTAGTTCCGAATAGAGAATACAATCCTTTACCTCTTATTTTATAACTGGTGAAGAAAGAAACCAAATAGCAGGCAGGTGCAGCTAAACATGGCCTGGAAACACAAAGGCAGCTCAAAAGGAGGATTTAATTTAAGGGCCAGATTTTTTAATATAAAAGAGCTAATGAACTACCTTGAAGGAAGATTTAATTATGACTTTCCCCAATACTGGGTGGGAGGGGAGGTAATCAAAGTAATTAATTTTTAGTGCTATTTTGGTACTCCTACTACTGAAAAATTGAGAAGTACAAATGCCATTCCATCTGCTGTGGTGGATACAAAGAGGCTTTCTTTTTTTTTTTTTTCAAGCAAGAAAGCTTTATTATTAAAAAAGAAGAAGAAAAAGTCTATGATCTTTTTTAAAAGATAAACAAATGATCAACCAAAAAGAGGTATAGAGAACCCATGAGTAATAAGTTAAGTGCTTCACTCTAGAACTCAGTCTGTTAAGCTGGTGAACAGAATCACTGACCAGCAGGAGAGAAAAGCCTACTGCACCCTCACAGCCCTTGCTGGCATTACCATCCGTCTGTCAGCTGCCATGTGCTCTCTTATTATCTCCAAATATTATTAAACTCTCACCGTTAATAGTACACTTTAAGAAAGAAAAAAAGGCCGGGCGCGGTGGCTCAAGCCTGTAATCCCAGCACTTTGGGAGGCCGAGGCGGGTGGATCACGAGCTCAAGAGATCGAGACCATCCTGGTCAACATGGTGAAACCCCGTCTCTACTAAAAATACAAAAAATTAGCTG
>NW_016107667.1:1500005-1525529 GCF_001604975.1 Cebus imitator
GCAACTGTTTAAAAAATATTAGTAAATATGATTTCATACAGAATCCAGATAAATTTATGTTAAAAGTGTTTAAGTGGTAAGACTGTGGGTGGAGTTTTTCCTTTTTTTTTCCACATTTTTGAATTCCCTAAATTTAACTTTAAATATATATTTTTATAATCAGAAATAATATATTTTATAATCATCATCATAACTTAACAATGAAGTGGGACATACAACAGTGAAGAACAGTATGAGCTTTGGTACATTAATTGGAATCAAAAGCTAGCTCCTGAAATTCAAATTACTTTCTATCTCTAATTCTGGATTCCATCATGTATCTCATAAGATTGTGGTGAGGTTAACACAAGAGAACATATAAAAAAGTGTTTTTGTAAAGTGCTGGGCAAAGTGGGAGAACTAGGTGATATTAACTAATAGCTTTACTACTACTATAGTTGTGTGTTTGGTCACCTGAATATACCCCAAAATTCGCAGTTTAGGGTTAGAATTTTTGTTGCTCCACCTGGAGGTCGTAACAGTTCGCACTGTTTACATGGAAAAATCTGCATGAAGGGGAATTTTAAAAACATGCTGGAAACAAACCCTGTCCTTCTTTTACCAACACCCAACTGGGAAACAGACTGAGTTGGCACCTGAATATTTATTCTGCTCTCCCTTCTCTTATACTACCTCCCAAGCAGTAACAAGATTATGTTCTCTGAGCACTCTAGAAAACCCATTCTTGAGCAGTCTGTATACATTTATCTGCAAAAATGTTCAGGCAGTTGTTCTTTATAAAACTTGAAAAGTCCTGGATATTAGAACTCTTATTTAAAACAACCAACAGAGTGGGGGGATTTCCTTAAGGAATGATGGGCATGTACTGATTTTCACAGAATTGTATGGTAATATAACATTCATTCTGATGACTACCAAGAAACTATAATGCAAAATTCTTATGGTAGTACTACTTTTCCAATTGGCAGGACCACTTCTGCAGTTCCTAAAGCACCTGATACCTATACCTTTAATGTATCAGAAGGTGGAAAGTGGCTTCTGCTTATTTAACTAAAGACTGTTTTCCTGTAGAGAACTATGAGACTATCTTACAATTTTGTCTAACTCAATCTACACAGTAGCTTATTAAGAGGATACTGTCAGCCATAGTATTTCCAGTATTCTTACAGCACTCACTCATTATTATCTGAAAGGGAGTTTCATAATTAGCATAAGTACTTAGATTACTTGAAACTTCACAGAAACTAAACAGGATTTCTCGCTCCATAATTTTTCATCATAGTTGGAGCTCTGATCATTTCTGGCCCCTACTAGGTCTCCTACCCCTCACATTTTCCTAATCCCCAGCCCATACTACTGCAGAATCCTGCTTAGAGCCCTTCAGTGCTGCTTCATTTCCCATGGCCCCAGTCCTTTTGCTTCGGTGGGCTTGTAATCACTCCCCTATAAAAATATAATGGGACTTATGGACCATACTGCCTCCAAAAAAAGTGCACACAAATTTTGCAAACACTCACAAGAATATTATTTACTTAATGCTCTTAAAACTCGAAACATAAATAACAAAACTCAATCTTTAATTTCAAAAAGGAATTAAAAATTTCTTCAGGCAAGTCCATAAATATTTGCTGACAGTTAAAAGGAAAAAAAAAAGAAAAAAAGCTCATTATACCTAAAAGAAAAAAGTACATTAAAAGTGAAGACAGGGCCGGGCGAGGTCGCTCAAGCCTGTAATCCCAGCACTTTGGGAGGCCGAGGCGGGTGGATCACGAGGTCAAGAGATCGAGACCATCCTGGTCAACATGGTGAAACCCCGTCTCTACTAAAAATACAAAAAATTAGCTGGGCATGGTGGCGCGTGCCTGTAATCCCAGCTACTCAGGAGGCTGAGGCAGAATTGCCTGAACCCGGGAGGCGGAGGTTGCGGTGAGCCGAGATCGCGCCATTGCACTCCAGCCTGGGTAACAAGAGCGAAACTCCGTCCCAAAAAAAACAAAACAAAACAAAACAAAAACAAACAACAAAAAAAAAAAGGGAAGACAATATGTCCATTTTTCTTTAAGGAATCTACAAACTTTAGAATGATAAACGTTCTCAGTCACTAAACATTTCACCTTGTGAGAGCCTTCATCATTAAAGTATCCTAGGATAGTTATTCAGGTAAAGTCCCTGAAAATTCACGTCATCAGCATTTTGTGTATGTTTTAGTGTATACATGTGTATCTACACATACCCATAAGTATCTTCATTAAGGCTCTATCCTTAATCAGCCATTCAGGAAGTCAGGACTGCAGAAACATGCCAGAAACCAGAACCCCATCTTTTACAAAAAACAACAGTCTAGGGCAAACCAACAAAAATGTCTAGTGAACAACTATCTTTGAAAGCATGCTGACCTACAGTAGCCAAATAATCACATTTTTTTTCAGACTATAGAAACTATAGAGACTTTCATATAAAGTGTCTCCAGTTTTAAACACTGTCCACCACCTGATCACATCTACAGAAGTGATTCCAGTCGACATCTATCAGTTTGCTTCCCATGACACTATAAATCTTACTTATTCATTTTGCAGACATGTACTGGTGCCAACCCTGGGCCACATGCTCTGCTATATGGGGACAAACAAGAATTCTCAGTCTATGTCCCAGAGGGACTCAAAAGTCAGTAGAAGACAGAAAAAAAAAAAAATCACATGGACATACTGCCGTAAGCACTGTGGTCTGCACAGCGACAGAGGTAGGCAAAGGAGCTCCTCATGCATGGGGGAGTAAGGAGTCAGGGAAATCTTCCCTCTGGGGGTGAAATCTGATATGAGAGTCCTAGCAGGTCTGAGACAAACAGAAAGGAAGACACAGAAGGGCCATGCTGCAGTAGGGAAAACATGGAACACAAAGGTGTAATGCTAGGGAGATGAGCCTGGGAGGTAGGCTGCTGAGTCTAAGACTCCACGATGTATTGGGAAGGGGAACAGCTGAAGCAACTGAAGCTCAGGGAACAGGGAGAGACTAAAGACAAACACAGGTAAAACCGCAGCAGATAAAACCATGATAATGAATCATACATCAGTGCAGAGAACGTAGCAAGTCTGGCAAATGCATTCAGAATTATAGTAAAATTGTCTCTTTACTAAAGAAATATTAAATGTAACAAGTATGAAAAAATAAGCCGGGCTTGGTGGCTCACACCTGTAATCCCAGCACTTTGAAAGGCTGAGGTGGGTAGGTCATCTGAGCTCAGGAATTCAAGACCAGCCAGGGCAACATGGCAAAACTCCATGTATACCAAAAATACAAAAAATTAGCAGGACATGGTGGCACACTCCTGCAGTCCCAGATACTTGAGATACTAAGGAGAGAAGACTGTTTGAGCCCAGGAGGCAGAGGTTGCAGTGAGCCGAAACCACACGACTGCACTTCGGCCTGGGTGACAAAGTGAGATCTTGTCTCAAAATAAATAAATAAGTCATTCATTCAGTCAGTCACATATAAAGAAGAAAATTTTGGATGGCCCCCTAATCCTACACTACTGCTATACATTTCTTTTCTATCTAGAACTCTCCAATGACATTGTTTTCCCCAAGCTTTATTCTACTTATTTTTCCTTTGATCCTAATTTTTGGCACATCTATCATAAGCCTCCTTGAAACTTTTGTGGAATGTAACAAAGGGTTAAAAAGCTAAGTTATGTCTCACTCTCAAAAGTCAAATCCACTCTTCCACAAATACACAAAATTAAAGTCAATTGCTTCAGCCTTTTTACACCCTTCCCATCAGACAACCCACAATCTAGGAGGGGCTCAGTTGTACACATAAGTACAACCCTCCTTAACTGCCTTAGTTGACTAAAAACTGTAATAAAAGTGAAGGGCTGTTTTGGGCATCAAAGGACATTACCAAGAAAGTGAAAAGACAACCTATAGAATGAAAAAAGGTATGTATCTGCACATCATTTATCTGATAAGGGTCAAGGGTATGTAAAGAACTCTTACAACTCACCACCACCACCACCACCAAAACCCAATTAAATAACAAGCAAAGGATCTTTTTGCTTGTTTTCTGAGATGCAGTTTCGCTCTTGTCGCCCAGACTGGAATGTGATGGTACGATCGGAACTCACTGCAACTTCCACATCCTGGGTCTAAACAATTCTCCTGTCTCAGCCTTCTGAGCAGCTGGGATTACAGGAACCTGTCACCATGCCCAGCTAATTTTTTGTATTTTAGTAAAGAGAGGGTTTCCCTATGTTGGCTGGGTTGATCTTGAACTCCTCACTTCAGGTGATCTGGCCGCCATGGCCTCCCAACGTGCTGGAATAACAGAAGTGACCCAGTGCATGTGGCCAACAAAGGATTTCAACAGTCATTTCACTAAAGATGTAAAAATGGCCAAAAACACAGGAAAAACATGCTTAACGTCACCAGATTAGAAGAATGCAAATAAAAACCATGAACTACCACCTCATACCCATCAGGACAGCTACAAACAAGAGTATGTAAATAACAGAAATACAAACAATAAGTGTAGGCAAGAACGTAGAGAAACTGGAAGCCTTGTACATTGCTGGTGATTATGTAGAACAACTCAGACACCGTGAAAAAGTTTGGTGGTTCCTCAAACACCAACACACAGAAATTAATCTATGACCCAGCTATTACATTCCCAGGTTTATACTCAAAAGAAAAAAAACAAGAACTCAAACCTTTGTGCAGCAATGTTAGTACAGTTCTATTCATAACTAAAAGGAAGCAGCAATCCAAATGTCATCAATGGGTAAGTAAACTAATTGTGCTACATATATACAATGTAATATCATTCAGTCATAAAAGCTAATGAAGTTTGACAAATGCTACAGCATGGATGTAACTTGAGGACAAAAATAAATAAAAATAAAAAATAAAATTTAAATAAATAAATAATTTAAAGATGAAGTACTGATACATGCTTCAAAGTAGATGAACCTCGGCCAGACATGGTGGTGGGGGCTCATGCCTGTAATCCCAGCACTCTGGGAGGCTGAGGCGGGCGGATCAAGAGGTCAGGAGTTCGAGACCAGCCTGGCCAACATAGTGAAACCCCGCCTCTACTAAAAATACAAAAATTAGACAGGTATGATGGCACGCGCCTGTAGTCCCAGCCTCTCGGGAGGCTGAGCCAGGAGAATCACTTGAAACCAGGAGACGGAGGTTGTGGTGAGCCAAGATCACGCCACTGCACTCCAGCTTGGGCAACGACCCTGAAACTCATGTCAAAAAAAAAAAAGTAGATAAACCTTGAAAACATCATACTATGTAAAGATAGTCAGACACAAAAGGTCATTAAATATGTTAAATTTCCAGAATAGGCACATTTATTCTGGTTTTTTCCTACTTCATTTGTGCCAGCATCTGTCAGATTACTGGTGCAAAGGAAGTAGGGAATAACTGCTAATGAATATGGAGTTTCTTTATAGAATGATGAAAATGTTCTGGAATTAAGATAATGATATTGGTCGCACACTATGTGATATACTAAAAAACACTAAATTATAGGTTTTAAATGAGTTAAATTCTATGCCATGTGAATTATATTTCCATAAAAATAATTTTTTTAAAGCGGCTCGGCGAGGTGAATCACACCTGTAATCCCAGCACTTTGAAAGGCTAAGGCTGGTGGATCACATGAGCTCAGGAGTTCCAGATCAGCCTGGGAACAACACGGTAAAACCCCATCTGCACACAAAAAAATTTTTTTTAATTAGCCGGGCATGCACGTGTAGTCCCAGCTGTTCAGGAGGCTGAGGTTGGAGGGCCACCTGAGCCCCAGGGATAGAGGCAATGAGCTGTGATTACACTACTGCACTCCAGCCTGGGCATCAGAGCAAGGCCCTACCTCAAAAAATAAAAAAAAGAGCAGCTGCTCTTTTGGAGCGGCAATGCCCTACACTATGGAATGAACTCTCCCCAAAATTCCCATGTTCAAACCCTAACCCCCACTGTGACTGAATCTGGAGAATGGAATTAAGTCAGGAGTGTGGGCCCCTAATACAACAAAACTGTGGCTTATAAGAAGAGGAAAAGAGGGATATCCACCACTAATGACAACAACATCCCTATCCTGGCTTTCACCATGGCTGGCGCCCTGATCTCAGACTTCCAGCCTCCAGAACTTTAAGCAGAAGCAGGAAATAACAGAATATGGTCTACCGTATTTTGTTATAGCAGCCCAAGCTGACTAACAACACAGAAAACAACAAAACCAAAACCACTTGTCAAATGCTGTGTTCCCATATTCAATCTTTGAAATCACATGCAGATATCAGTTTTCTTTTTTAATTAAACACAATTTTTGTTACTCCCTTTCTGCTTGTTTGCCTTTCCCAGAGGAGACAGCAACAGGAAAGCTGGAATATCAATATCCCTGCTGCACACTTGCCTTGGTGCCCCCTGGAGCTGAGCATACCCATACACTTACTCTTGTCTCTCACGGACCCTGGGACCCTACCCTTCCAGACTGCCAGCTGCTCTATTTTGTCGCTTCTGCAACCACAGACATAACTCACTGCCCACTGTTTTTACATTCTGCTGTCAATTTTCCTTTTCTATCCAGCCTGCTATTTCTATGTTGCCAACCAGGGTATGCAGGTACACTCGCACTTGTGCCCTAACACAGTACAACGCAGGTACAGCATCTGCCTGTTGACTCTTTCTAGCACTACTTGTGCTCAAGAGTTGCTCCTGTTATTAACAAGTTTAATGCGCTCTGATTCTAGAAAAACGGAGGCAGAAAAAGCCAAACAAACCCCCACCCCCTAAAAAAAGAAAATGCTCTGAAGACAAATGGAGACACAGTGAAGATAAAGAAGAAACTGTTTCAAGTTACCACAAAAACAGAATCAAAAATGTGGTAGCACATGCCTGTAATCCAAGCTACTTGGGAGGCTAAGGCGTGAGAATCACTTGAGATTCTCAAAAAATTTATTTATAAATAAATAAAAATTCCTTTATCTCAAAAAATAAAATGGCAAAGCCTTCCCAAACTTCATTTTGTCAACATGTTTCAAAACATATTTTTTATTTTTTCAAGATGGAGTCTCACTCTGTCACCCAGGCTGGGGTGCAGTGGCACAATTTCAGCTCACTCTAACCTCTGCCTCCTGGGTTCAGGCAGTTCTCCTGCCTCAACCTCCTAGGTAGCTGGGGGCTACAGACGTACACCATCACTCCCAGCGAGTTTTTGTATTTTTAGTAGACGAAACTTTCACCATGTTGGCCAGCCAGGCTGGCCTCAAACTCCTGACCTCAGGCAATCCTCCCACCTCAGCCTCCCAAAGTGCTGAAATTACAGGCATTAGCACCCGGCCCAAAACATATTTTTAAAATGCCTGCTGACATAGTAATTTGAAATCTAGTAGATTATGTTCTAGAAAATGTATGCTTACAGGCGTACATCACAACATTACATATAACAAAAGAAAAACCTGTAAACATAAATACCCGTTAATGAGAAACTGATTAAATAAATTGCTCAGAAATTTCATAATTCTCACAAATATGTAGAAGAAAAGGAAATATGCTTAGAATATACTGGTAAGCATTTAAAAGCTCACAATAAAATGAAACGGTGGGTATGTCAATTTCCTAATAAAGAAACAATGTATGAGCTGGGTGCAGTGGGGGTCTTGCCTATAATCCCAGCACTCTGGGAGACTGAGGCAGGAAGATCGCTTAGGCCAGGAGTTCAAGACCAGCCTGCACACCATAAGGGGATCCCACCTCTATTTATAAAAAATAAAAAACTCACAAAGGAGACTAGAAGGAGTCACACAAAAATATTATCAAAGCCCTAGACAGTGAAAGTACTTCTTTCCATTTTATACTCTTCTGTAAATTTTTATTTTACTGCAAAAAACCTGCATTAATTTAGTAACTGGAAAAATAAAACACCACAAGCATGCCACTAGCTAAACTGAGTGCCACGATTAACTCTATTAAAAACTAGTTTCAGATCTTGGGCAATTCACTTAAGCTCTCTGCACCTGTTTCTTAACAGAAAAAAATTCAGAAGTTGAACTAGATGAGTGGTTTTTCTAACTATGAAATCATACATGTAAAGTGCTTTAGTACAGGACCTGGCACAAACTGAACACTAATACACACTAACACTGTGTATTATTAATACTAGCCAAGGACTTGCTGCAGTGACCTAAACAGAACTTGCCAGGCAAGCATGAGAATACTGGGCCCATGACACTGATTTCATCCCTTCAATCACTTGGCTTTTATGCTTTAAATATTGGACTCCTGGATACAATTTCAATTAAAGAAAAGGTTCCACTGTTTTAAAACAACTCGACTAATCCCTAAAGTCACTTGTAACATAATATCATGCTAAATATTACACACCTGTATTCTCATTCCTTTGGCACATCCAGATATATATTCACAATGAACAAATATTCACAGTGAACAAATAATAAAAATCTGGATAAGTTGCCGGGCGCGGTGGCTCACGCCTGTAATCCCAGCACTTTGGGAGGCCAAGGTGGGTGGATCACGAGGTCAAGGGATCGAGACTATCCTGACCAACATGGTGAAACCCCATCTCTACTAAAAAATACCAAATTTAGCTGGGCGTGGTGGTGCACGCCTGTAGTCCCAGTTACTCGGGAGACTGAGGCAGGAGAATTGCTTGAACCCAGGAGGCGGAGATTGCGGTGAGCCGAGATTGCGCCACTGCACTCCAGCCTGGCACCTAGCAACAAAGTGAGACTCTGTCTCAAAAAACAACAACAACAACAAAAAATTTGAGTAAGTTGTATTTGACATGATTCTAATATAATGCATAATAAATTTTTGTTAATTCTGAGATTCTATGATTGCTTCCCTCCTAACTCTCTTTCAAAGCATAGGTATTGGTCACTAAAAATTTTCTGTAATTACTTCCTGTTTGGCGTCATGAAACTCCCAGTCTTTTTATAGACAACAAAAAGGTGTACAAAAAAATGCATCTTTAGGTAATCTTTCTTTTTTTCCTCCTTGAGACAGAGTTTTGCTCTTGTTGCCTAGGCTGGAGTGCAGTGGTACAATCTTAGCTCACTGCAATATTCCACCTCCTGGGTTCAAGCGATTCTCCTGCCTCAGCCTCCCAAGTAGCTGGGATTACAGGCACCTGCCACAACATCCAGCTAATATTTGTATTTTTAGCAGAGACGGGGTTTCCCCAAGTTGGCCAGGCCAGTCTCGAACTCCTAACCTCAGGTGATCCACCCATCTCAGCCTCCCAAAGTGCTGAGATTACAGAGGAGAGCCACCACGTCCAGTCATCTTTAGGTAATCTTAAAACTATGCCTTTTAACTTGAAGAAAATACCTCTAAATTACTGTGCATTAAGGCCTAGGAAGTAGCATTAGCTTTGGTAGTATATTCACTACTCAATCAAGACACTCTCAAGGCCGCTTATAAAGCCTGGTATCTACTTACTTATACTACTTTCCCTCCAAGCTAAGTAAGCACTTGAACAGCAAACTACATAGTACTAACAAATTCTAAAAACCAGGGAGCCCACCAGATAAACTACATTCCTAACTTTTAGCTCCGACAGTATTTTTTCCATGACTTTATTTTAATTTTACAAATTAGATCAAAGATCTCATCTTTTTTTTTTTTTTTTTAAGAGGGGGTTTCACCATGTTGGTCAGGCTGGTCTTGAACTCCCGACCTCAGGTGATCCACCCACCTTGGCCTCCAAAGTGCTTGGATTACAGGCATGAGCCACTATGCCTCATCTGTAGCTTTATCTGCTATTTCCACAACCATCTATCTTTCTAATCAGGAATTCCTACTGTTCGCATTTTAAAAGGTTAATGGTAAGGCTAAAGATAAGGAAAAAACTAAGGCAAGGACACAAGAGATAGAAAGACAGACAAAGTTACTCTGACCTTTGGATTAGCGTCTTCTCACTCTAGAATCAGTTACATCCATTTAGAGGCAAATGTGGCCTAGGAAAGAGCACACTTTGAACCCAGAGTCTAGTTCCAGCCCACTGGCCATACTTACTAGGTTCTATGACTTTAGGCAAGCTATTCTAACCCTCAAGACCTCTTTATCTCATTTGCAAAAAGGGGACAGCAATATCTAGTGTACACGAAGTTAGGAGGCTTAAATGAGAATGAATAATAGTAATGTCATATACATTTCTTCCCTATCCCTCCACTTTATACCTGAAAAATCAGACGCTCAATTTGATTCTTTTTTTCCTGAGGGGAGGAAGAGCTGCAGAAGCAACTCCAAGTGGTAACATTCATCTAAGCAGTTTTCTAACTCTGGTTCACAAACCTTCAGAAATCCCCAAGATCAAACCTATTTCCTAATGATTCAAGACATTATTTGCCTCTTTCTGTGTCAACATTTGCACTGACGATGTAAAAGGAATGACGGAATAAGGTGCTGGCATCTTAGCACAAATCAATGAGGTAGCCCCAAGCTGTACCAGAGTCCCTGCATTTAAGTTTCAGTTTGAAACTTAAAAGTTGCCAGGTTCGCATAAGGGTATTCTTGATGAAACAATTAAAAAATAATAATTTTTATTAAATCTCAGTGTTGAGTTGAATCTTTTTCATATTCTATGTGCTAAAATGGGAAGCATTCCTGCCACAAACCAAAGTACAATGCATGTCTCCAGGAAAAACACTTGTATAACCATTTTATTTGCTTTTTACAGAGAATGCTGTTTTCAGTTTATTAACAGACAAACCTTGCATATTCAAATTTGGGTACCTCACAGTTTTCTCAAAAATGTATAAAATGAGCTTGTTGTTTTAAAGAAAGCATACAGAAAGCATACAAGAACCCAGGATGGGTTTCAATATTTTCTTCATATATTTCAACAAAAATAACTATCACAACAGACTGAAAGCAGAAACATATATAAGAATCTGGCTTCAATTAAGCCAGACATTAAAGATATTTGCAAAAACGTACAACAATGCCATTCTTCTCATTAGTTTTAAAAAGTACACCTTTTTGTTGTTGTTCAGGCAGGATCTCGTCACCCGGGCTGGAGTACAATCACTGCAGCCTCAACCTCCCAGGCTCAGGTGATCCTGCCACCTCAGCCTCACAAGTAGCAGGGTCTACAGGTGTGCACCACATTCTCAGCTAATTTTTGTATTTTTTTAGTAGAGACAGGGTTTCACCATGTTGCCCAGGCTAGTCTCGAACTCCTGAGGTTAAGCAGTCCACCCGCCTCAGCCTCATAAAGTGCTGGAATTACAGGCATGAGCCACCCCACTAAGCCAAAAGCATACCTTTTTATTTTAAGATACGCCCATTAGTTTTAGTTTTGTTTTGTTTAATTTTTTGATATGGAGTCTCACTCCATTAACCCAGGCATGGTCTCCACTCATTGTAACCTCCACCTCCTGGGTTCAAGCGATTCTCCTACCTCAGACTCAAGTAGCTGGGATTACAGGTGCATGCCACACTGCGCAGCTCATTTTTGTATTTTTAGTAGAGACGGGGTTTCACCATGTTGGCCAGGCTGGTCTCGAACTCCTGACCTCAAGTAATCTACTCCCCTCAGCCTAGCAAAGTTCTGGGATGACAGACATGAGTCACCGCGCCCAGTCTAAAAATATGCTATTTGTTAACATACAATAAATTTATTTTAAGTGAATTGATAATTACATGTTTTTAATTTGTAATAAAGCAAGTATCAATTGATATAAATTACATTAAAAGGGTCTTTGGGCCCCTAAATAATTTTTAGTGTCTGTCCTAACAGCAAAATGTTTAAGAATCAGTGTTCATACCATTACCAAATTCCTTAATACAGGATATCTGGATAAACAGAAATGTCATTCCGTACTCATTTTATCACACTTAAGGGCAAATAACTTCACTATCCTTACTTTCTGTTTACTCTCCAACTGTCAATATTCTAGCTTAATTAACTTTTTTGAAACACACTTCTCACCATCCCCTTCAAGAATACGAGTAAGGCACCAATTCTCCAGAAAACTTTTACACACTGCAGAATTCATGCAACTTCTGAGTCCAAGGACTTTGACCTTTGGTCTATTCCACTAGACACTGGTGTAAAATCCTGGTACTAGAAAGCAGTGAGGTATCAGTATTTTACATATCCAGTTTTTAACCACTGTATTCCTAAGAACACAAAAGTTACAAATCAAATAATGACAAGTCAACCTATAAGACATAATTTACATGAAGGGGTAAAATTCATGTTTTAAAACAAAACCCAAGCAATATTTTCAAGTAAAACAAGAGTTACATCTCAGCTAAAATAAAAACAAATCCAAAAGGGTGAAAATTAAATCTGCTGCATCTTTTAAAATTGTTTAATTCACTCAATATTTAAAAATTAATTTGGAGGCCGGGCGCGGTGGCTCAAGCCTGTAATCCCAGCACTTTGGGAGGCCGAGGCGGGTGGATCACGAGGTCAAGAGATCGAGACCATCCTGGTCAACATGGTGAAACCCCGTCTCTACTAAAAATACAAAAAATTAGCTGGGCATGGTGGCACGTGCCTGTAATCCCAGCTGCTCAGGAGGCTGAGGCAAGAGAATTGCCTGAACCCAGGAGACGGAGGTTGCGGTGAGCCAAGATCGCGCCATTGCACTCCAGCCTGGGTAACAAGAGCGAGACTCCGTCTCAAAAAAAAAAAAAAAAAAAAAAAAATTAATTTGGAAATCACAGCTAAGAAAAACACATGTTCACAGTATCATCCTGTACATATCTAATTTCTGTGAAAGTGTAACACACTATTTTTAAATTCTACACATGCTAATCAAGGAATCACAATTTTTCATCACTCCAAATATCCTTTTTAATATAGCCTCAGTTATAATCAAAATGGAATAATGTACTACTACATGTTCGTTTATAACAGAAGGGTTTGAGTATACAGCCCTCCATTTATTTATGGTTTTGTGAATTTTTACTAACATTACTAAAGCTAAAAATTACCTTCCTCTTTGTTTCTTCTATGTTCTTGAAAGCTTTTAAGAAACACATTCTTGAAAGCTTTTAAGAAACTTACAGGCCGGGCATGAACCATGCCTGTAATCTCAACACTTTGGGAGGCCATGGAAGGCAGATACACTTGAGGTCCAGATTTTGAAGACCAGCCTGACCAACAAGGAGAGAAAGGGGAGGGGGAGGGGGAGGGGAAGGGGGGAGAAGGGAGGGGAAAGGAAAAGGGAAGAGGAAGGGGAGAGAGAGGTGGAAAGGGAAGAGGGGGAAGGGAAGGGAAGGTGAAGGGAGGGAGGAAGGCAGGGAGGGAACGACCATATTGGTGATTAACAATTTTTAGTTTTTATTTTCAACATCCACTCCTAAATTTAATGAACTTGGCTGGTGGTGGGTGGTGGTGGTGAGCGGGGGATATAAGCCCCTTTAAAAAATGTTTTTCTAGTTATTTTTCCTGTTAAAGCAAATTAAATATAGCCTGAGAAGGACTCCGTACTTCTCTAAGTCCTGGTGGACAAACTGTAACCTAACAGGGTAGACAAGATGGAAAACCTAACTAGGCGTATGGGTCTGTAACAACAGCTGAGTTTTGGCCAATCCCAGTGGCCGTACTTTAACCATTCATACACTACTAAATGTTCAAACTGTGTTCAGCTAAGGCAAATGCTGACCTGTAACCAACCTGGCTGTTTCTGTACCTCACTTCCGAGTTCTGGACATCATTTCCCTTTTTTTGTATATAAATCTTCTTCCGCCATATGGCTACACTGCAGTCCCTGAATCTCCCGTGATTCTTGGGGATGACCGATTAACCTGTTGTTCACTGCTCAATTAAACTCCTTTAAATTTAATATAGCGGAAGTTTTTCTTTTAACATTCCAAATAATAAAATGGTCTTTCCACCAATCCAGTTTATTAAATCTTCAAACAGTTATATTTTCTCTTCGCTTGCATTGCCTATAGGTTGATTTTGCTATATATTTAAGGTAAATAATAAAGCAACATCTATATCTTTAAAAATGAGCAACACATACACACATTGTTTCTCACAATCACACAAACACCCACGCATATCCCTAACAAGTAACAAGAATAAACCTTGGAAGATTCATATTTTGATAAGCACCTCTCATCTTAATTCCTCTAACATAAAAGTTTTACCTGCTTAATCATCTGCAAGAGGAAAAGAGGAGCTACATCTTCAAAAGGGACACAATTTATGTGAAGCAAAATATAAACAAAACTTATCCATAAAATTCCTTCAGTGTTTTTCATTTTAAAACACATCAATAATTACCTTGAGAATCAGTTAAAGCAGCAACCAGTAAGCCCATTTCCACAGTACTCAAAATCAAGAGGCAAACTAAATGCATCTTCCAAGAGGACAAAAAAAAATAAAAATAAAATCAGTAATACTTTAGCCATTTAGTTTAAAAGTTAGAGTTATAAAACTAATTTTGCATTCAAGTGATAAAACCCTATCTACCACCAAAAACCCAAACTGTGGCCAAATACCTTCATATACAAAATTTTCCTTTTTAAAATCCATTTATGCCAAAGGTTGCAAATTATTTTTGTGAAAACTTAGACCTTGTCAATGACCATGAGCAGGATATAATGGGTTGATGAGACAAGGTCTTACTCTGCTGCCCAGGCTGGATTGGTGGTGTGATCATAGCTCACCGCTGCCTTTAACTTCCAGGCCCACTCAACCCCTCTGCTTCAGCCTCCCAAGTAGATGGGACGACAGGCAGGTACTACCACACTCGGGGTTTTTAAAATTTTTTTGCACAAACAAGGTCTTGCTATGCTGTACAGGCTCATCTCAAACTCCTGACCCCAAGTGATCTTCCCACTTCAGCCTCCCAAAATGCTGGGATTACAGGTGTAAGTCACTGCACCTGGCCCACATATCGTTCTTAAAAGTGAATTCCAGATACACAGATAAACACATGCACAGCAATAACAGTCTGTACACCAAGACCATTCAATGGGGAAAGAACAGTCTCTTCAACAAATGGTGCTAAGACAACTGGGTATCCACAAGCAAAAAAAATGAGGCTGAACCCCTCCCCGCTCATACCTTATAAAAATAAAATTAAACTGGACAAACAACATACACATAACCATAAAACTCTTACAAGGTAACATACAGGTAAATCTTCAGGACCTTGGGCATAGCAACAGATTCTTAGATATAACACCAAAAAAGCACATGCAACAAAAGAAAAAACTGTAAACAGAACTTCATCAAAATTAAAAACTTTTCTGCATCAAATGACATTATCAGGAAAATGATAAGACAATCCGCAGAATGGAAGAAAATGTTAACAAATCTGATGGGGTCTAGTACCTAGAATATATAGTAACACACGCAACAACAAACATAAACCACCTGATTTTAAAATGAGCAAAAGACTTTAGATGTTCAACATCATTATTCGTAAGGAGAATGCAAACAAAAATGGGGCACAACTTCCCACCCACAAGGATGGCTAATGATTAAAAGTTAAAAACAACAACAACTAACAATTACTAAAAAACACGTGGAGAAATTAGAATCCTTGTACACTGCTGGTGGGAATATAAAATGGTATCTTTGCTATGGAAGACTGTTTGGTGATTTCTCAAAAAGTTAAACACAGAATTACCATACAACCCAGCAATTCCACTCATGAGTAGAAACCCAAAAGAAGTGAAAACTAGTACCTCAAATAATATGTACACCCATGTTCACAACAGCATTATCCACAATAGCCAAAAAGTGAAAATTATCCAACAGATTAATGGATAAACAAATCCTGGTGCATGTATACAATGAAATATTATATAGCTATATAAAGGAATGGAATGTTGGGCCATGCACAGTGGCTCACAGCTGTAATCCCAGCTCTCTGGGAAGCTGAGGCGGGCAGATCACTTGGAAGTCAGGAGATGGAGACCACCCTGGCCAACACGGTGAAAACTCATCTCTACTAAAAATGCAAAAATAAGCCAAGCGTGGGGGCATGCACCTGGGGTCCTAGCTACTCAGGAGGCTGAAGCGGGAGAACTGTGTGAACCCAGGAGGCGGGGGCTGCAGTGTGCCAAGATCGAGCCACAGCACATCAGAATGGACAACATAGTGAGACCTGAATGTTGATACGTGCTGCAACATGGATGAACCTCAGAAACATCATGCTAAGTCAAAGAAGCCAGACACAAAAGGTCATGTGTTATGTGACTGCACTTACATGAAATATTTAGAATAAGTAAATCAACAGAGACAAAATGGATACTGGCTCCTAGGAGTAGGGGCAGGGGGAAATGGGGAATAGCTGCTGAGTGGGTATAGTTTCTTTTTTTTTTTTTTTTTTAAAGATAGGGTTTCACCATGATGGCCGGGCTGGTCTTGAACTCCTGACCTCAGGTGATCCACCCACCTCAGCCTCCCAAAGTGCTGGGATTACAGGCGTCAGCCACCGTGCCCGGCTATGGGTACAGTTTCTTATTGGGGTGATCGCACATCTTGGAACTAGACAGAAGTGGTGGCTACACATCATTGCAAAAGTACTAAATGCCACTGAACTGTTCACTTGTAAAATGGTTAATTTCATTTTATGTGAATATAACCTCAATTTAAAAAAAATAAAAGTTTGCACAGATGTCTTATTAGCTAGTCTATACATCTCCACTTCAGCCAAGGAATGGTCTCCACAACTCAATGGTCCCCGCTAAAACCCAAAAGCCTCCCTGACTCACAGCCTGGGTGCAGCTGGAGAAGCAGCACAGGGTCAAAAATGTCCAGCCCAACATGGTGGCTCATGCTTATAATCCCAGTACTTTGGGAGACCAAGGTGGGTGGATCACTTGAGGCCAGGCCAAGTGGCCGGGCCAGGAGAAGAGCCTGGCCAACAAGCGAAATCTTGTCTTTACTAAAAATACAAAATTCAGCTGGGCATGGTGGTGCACACCTGTGGTACCAGCTACTCAGATGGCTGAGGCACATGAACTTGGGAGGTGGACGCTGCAGTGAGCCAAGATGGCGCCACTGCACTCCAGCCTGGGCGAAAGAATCAGACTCCATTTCAAAAATGAAGTCCTATAAAAAAGCCGGGCGCGGTGGCTCAAGCCTGTAATCCCAGCACTTTGGGAGGCCGAGGCGGGTGGATCAAGAGGTCAAGAGATCAAGACCATCCTGGTCAACATGGTGAAACCCCGTCTCTACTAAAAATACAGAACATTAGCTGGGCATGGTGGCACGTGCCTGTAATCCCTGCTACTCAGGAGGCTGAGCCAGGAGAATTGCTTGAACCCAGGAGAAGGAGGCTGCTGTCAGCCGAGATTGCACCATTGCACTCCAGCCTGGGTAACAAGAGTGAAACTCCGTCTCAAAAAAAAAAAAAAAAAAAACAGCAAGAATATACATTTACATAAACATTGAAATTTTATGCTAGAGAAAAGTATACACTAAAACTTCCTTAACAAAATTCAAAGACAAAGTTAAGCCTTCTGCAAACCCAAGCAGTGGCAAATATTCAAGTCTGCATTACCTTCACCAATGTTAGAAAATAGCAGGGAACATATGACTTCCTCCTAAATTTCAAACTTCTAACTACAAGAGAACCATATAGCATCTTTCTAAAAACACCTACCCATATTCCATGTTTGAGACACTGTAGGCAGTCTATTACTTTTGCAAGGGCTGACTCTTAATTCAAAAAAAGTTATAATACTGGCACTGTTCAGAATGTTAAGAACAAAAAAGTCTTTCTTCTCAGCTACTTACTACATACTTTACTCAGCACCAAAGCGTACCAGATGCTACATACTAACACGGAACATAAAGAAATAGTGTTCCTTGCCTTTTAGAGTGAATATTCTAAGAAGGACAAAGTGGCAATAATACATTAATTTCCAAAAAGATAAGGGACTACATATTCAACACTACAGGAATAATTTGTGGACATGACACTCACATCTTTCCTGAGTGAACCCAAGCTAACTAGGTGAAAAACTTCCGCTAAGGAGGCTTTTTTCCAGATATGAAAGACCAACTCAAGTGCTCGTAGTAGAAACGGAGTTGGATTGCTCAGGAGAAATAAATTTTTGGAAAGATTCAAACTATCTTTCCTTAAAAGCACTTTGGCCAGACTATTCTTAACAGAAAATCTAGCTAATAAATGTGCAATACAAATAAATAAGGTTGGCAGGCCCATAGAATGCTGAGGAATGTTACTGCTTTAGTGAGTGTGTCCATGAGGCACTATGCTTGGCACTGTCAATAAATGCTACCATCCTAGCACTGTGGGAGGCCAGGCGGGTGGAATACCTGAGGTCAGGAGTTCCAGACCAGCCTGGCCAACACGGCAAAACCCTGTCTCTACTAAAAATACAAAAATTAGCCAGATGTGGTGGTGTACACCTGTAATCCCAGCTTCTCTGGGGACTGAGGCAAGAGAATCGCTTGAGCCTGGGAGGTGGAGGTTGCAGTGAGCAGAGATCGCACCACTGCACTCCAGACTGCATGACAGAGGGAGACTCCGTCTCAAAAAAAAAAAAAAAAATCTGTTGCCATTAATATTCAATAGTTCTATTCTTCCTATTGTAAAATCCACCAAGTCCATTGCAGAAGGTATATTAGGAAGTCAACTGGAGCCATTTATTCTTAGCAATCACTTAAGCATCAGTTTCATTCATGCAAGCTTTTATAAATCGCAACCACATTCTCCCCTGAAAAGGCAGTAGTCAACATCCTTACACATACTAATAATCAAATGATCTAAATCTTCACACAAGTCAATGAAGAGAACATTTAACAAAACGGAATAAAAGCAAGTATTTCACCTCACCACTAAAGAGTGCCTTTGAAACTAGTGGCTATGTTTTTGGAGTAGGGGTGTTAAAATACCTAGGCATGGCCAGGCGGAGTGGCTCACGCCTATAATCCCAGTACTTTGGGTGGCAAAGGCAGGAAGATCACAAGGTCAGCAGTTCAACATCAGCTTGGCCAGCGCCATGAAACCCAGTCTCTACTAAAAATGCAAAACCTTACCCGGGAATGGTGGCACCCGCCTGTAGTCCCAGCTACTCAGGAGGCTGAGGCAGAATAATTACTTAAACCTGGCAGGCAGTGGATGCAATGAGCTGAGGTCATCCCACTGCACTCCAGCCTCAGCAATGGAGCAAGACTTCATCTCAAGAAAAAACAACAACAACAACAACAACCGTGGCATACAATTACGCAAAACATATTTCTCCAGCTCTTTAACAAGATTATTACATGCCTTCATGAAATCAAGAGCTGGTATATATGACTAAGGAAGGCTGTTGATCCCCCTGTAAATGCCATGCAGTTCACATGAAGCAACAAGAGGCAGAAATGTCAAGTTCACATGCCACCCTACTAAGGAACTAAGACTAGAAACCAAGTCTTTTGACAAACTCTACTTTTTAAAAAATGAATTCCATTATTTAATGGCATCATTTTCCCCTAGTCTCTCAAGCCTTTTAAAAAAAAAAAAAAGAAGAAGAAGATCAACTGGATATAGTGACTCAAGACTTGTAATCCCAGCACTTTAGGAGGCTGAGGCAGGACGATTGCTGGAGCCCAGGAGTTCAAAACAAGCCTGGACAACATAGCGAGACCTCTTCTCTACAAAAAGTTAGATCCTGAAGCAGGGATCTAACTCAGCCTAAGAGGTCGAGTGTGCAGTGAGCCTAGATCGCACCACTGCACTCCAGCCTGGAGAACAAGAAAAGATTGTCTCTCAAAAACAACAAAAAAATGTCTTGGTGTATGTACTTGGCTGAGGAGCCAACAGGGTGAAGCTACCATTTGTGGAACTACGTCTGAAGTTCCCTAAGTCAGAATCTCGCCCAGGTGGAAAAACAGGGAAGCACCACCTCAGCTGGCCTCAGATAGTGGGTTACCCACCAGCGGGACACTTTGCCCCACTGCACAGGGCACAGGTCTGGTGCGGAGAGCCCCTCGTCCTGGGAACTGGGTACAGCCAGAAAGACAGCCACCCCCTCACTCGTCTCACAACACATGTTCATGGGGACCCTGGCACCAAACCATTCATAGATGACCCCCTTCTAGTTTCGTAGGTAGCAAAGCAGCTCCCTCACTGCAATCTATTGAAAGTCAGCCCTTGACACAAGGGTTTGTAAAAAAGGAAAATACAAAAATAAAAAATAAAATCAATTTTTAATAAACAAAAACATTTTTAAAGTCATTCTTGAGTTTCCTCTTACCTCACACCCTATCACTAAATCCAGTCAGCTCTACATTCAAACTAAGTCCTTAATCTGACCTCATCTTCAACTACAACCACCTGGCCAAGCCACGTTACAACCCACCAGCTAGACTATTGCAATAGCATGCTCTCTAGCCACTCTATAATCCATTCCCCGTATAGTGGCCAGAATGACTTTTGTAAATTTGAAACAAAGCTGCAGAAAACCATAGTACAAAGAACTTCTTCATATTGCTTTGAAGTACATTATCTTTTCCATTCCTTATGGTAATCCTGAGAAATAGCTATGATAAGTTTACTTTGTCTTTTTTCACGGACAAGGCTCAGAAAAGTGCATAGATTTGCCCAACATTACACAGTGAGTAATTGGCAAGATCATGACTGGCCTTCTAAGTACTATCGATTATGACATTCAAGTCTTTCTGCATGTATGCCACTTACTAATCACCCTTCTAAGTCCTAACATCCATTCAATGCCCAGAATTACTGGAATGCTTCAAAAGAACAGCTAGAGGTACAGAAACACTATGATTTTCAACCCTACCTTCAAATTTCTTTCCCGCTAAAAGCGTAATGCATGCTCTGACTACAGGATCACTGCACTCCAAAGAGTTCAAGGTGGCTGGGTGTGGTGGCTCATGCCTGTAATCTCAGTGCTTTGGGAGGCCAAGGTGGGTAGATCACCTGAGGTCAGTTGAAGACCAGCCTAACCAACACGATGAAACCCTGTCTCTATTAAAAATATAAAAAATTAGGCAGGCGTGGTGGCAGGCGCCTGTAATCCCAGCTACTCGGGAGGCTGAGCCAGGAGAATCGCTTGAACCCAGGAGGCGAAATGTTGCAGTGAGTAAGACCACGCCATTGAACTCCAGCGTGGGCAACAATAGCAAAACTCCGTCTCAAAAAAAAAAACAAAACAAGGTATAAGCAAAAGACCCCCAATAATGAGCATTTTAGCAGCATATTCCAGGAGGCAGCAAGTTAGCATGCCAGCTGTGTTTGTTAGGACATATGAGCTAAAAATGGCCTTCACACTTTTTGTTAACAGTTGGGGGTAAAAAAAAAAAAACTCAAAGGGGTATTTCATGACACTTGAAAACTTTTTTTTTTTTTTTTTTTCCTTCTAAGATGGGGTTTCACCCTGGTGGCCAGGCTGGTCTTGAACTCCTGACCTCAGGTGATCCACCCACCTCGGCCTCCCAAAGTGCTAGGATTACAGGCGTGAGCCACTGCGTCCGGCGACACCTGAAAATTCTTAATGCAAAGTTCTGTGTCCATAAATGAAGTCTGACTGGAACAGAGTGATGCTCACTTGTTTATCCATTGTCCATGGCTGCTTCCACACTACAATGGCAGAGTTAAGCAGTTGCAATGGAGGCCATGTGGCAGGTAAAGTCTAAATTATTTATTACCTGCTCCTTTACAAAAGAAGTTTGCTAACCACTGCCAGTCTCTTGGTTTTGCACCTCGAGCCAGCATCCTTACCTCTCTCCTCCCTGTCAAGTCCAGGTAAAGCTTTCCCCTAGCATCTGATATTTCTCCCACCACTTTACACCACATTTTGACATGTATTAATTGTTACACATCTGACTCCACAGCCAGATAACAAGATGCTGAAGGGTGAGGCCCACAAGTTCTTGTTTATTACTACATCTCCAGGGCCTAGCAAAGCCCATTTATAGTAGGTGCCCAATACTAGCTGAATGAATGAAAGAACACAAGATACTTAATACAGATTAGCTGATCTAAACAACTGTAAAATTTATAGTTTTTTTGTTGTTGTTTTTGAGACAGAGTCTCACCCTGTCATCCAGGCTGGAGTGCAGTGGTGTGACTTCGGCTCGCTGTAACCTCTGCCTCCTGGGTTCCAGCGATGCTCCTGCCTCAGCCTCCTGAGTAGCTGGGACTACAGGCGTGCACCACCATACCTGGCTAATTTTGTATTTTTAGTAGAGACAGAGTCTCACCATATTGGGCAGGCTGGTCTCAAACTCCTGACCTTATGATCCGACCACCTCGGACTCCCAAAGTACTGGGATTACAGGCATGAGCCACCATGCCCGGCCTTTTTTATTTTTTTTTCCTTTTCCAAGACAGAGTCTTGCTCTGTTGCCCAGGTTGGAGTGCAGTGGTGCAATCTTGGCTCACCACAATTTCTGCCTCCTGGGTTCAAGCGATTCTTCTACTAAGTAGCTAAGACTACAGGTGTCACCCACTACAGCAGGCTAATTTTTGTATTTTTAGTAAAGATGGAATTTCAACATGTTGCCCAGGCTGGTCTCAAACTCCTGACCTAAAGTGATCCACCCGCCTTGGCCTCCCAAAGTACTGAGATTACAGGCATGAGCCTCGGTGCCCGGCCTATAGGATTTTCTTCTAGAAGATACCAGAAATACAGATTATCAGACTTCCAGGGTAGACATACAGATGACTATCTCTGGGCTTATTACAATCAAAATCCCCAACTACATCCAAAATGGAACAGGACAGGAGGGTAGGCTGCAGAGCAGGAGGACGGGTAAATCAATATGCAGCCCAATGTATTTTTTAAAACATTTTGTGGCTGGGCTCATGCCTGTAATCCCAGCACTTTGGGAAGCCGAGGCAGGCGGATCACGAGGTCAGGAGTTCAAGACCAGTGTGCCCAACATGGAGAAATGCTGTCTCTACTAAAAATACAAAAATTAGCTGGGCATGGTGATGCATTCCTATAATTCCAGCTACTCGGGAAGCTAAGACAGGAAATTTGCTTAAACCAGGGCCTGGGAGGCGAAGGTTGCAGTAAGCCGAGATTGGGCCACTGCACTCCAGCCTGTGCTACAGAGCAAGACTCCATCTCAAAAAGAAAAAAAAAAAACTTTTTTAAGGCCAGGGCGGTGGCTCACACCTGTAATCCCAGCACTTTGGGAGGCCGAGACTGGTGGATTACCTGAACTCAGGAGTTTGAGACCAGCCTGACCAACATAGTGAAACCTCGTCTCTACTAAAAATACAAAAAATTAGCCAGATGTAGTGGTGGGTACATGTAATCCTAGCTACTCAGGAGGCTGAGGCAGGAGAATCACTTGAACCCAGGAGGTAGAGGCTGCAGTGACCGGAGATGCGCCACTGCATTCCAGCCTGGGCAACAGAGGGAGATTCCATCTCAAAAAAGAAAAAAAAAATTTTTTTAATAGAAACTCAGGTGCAGTGACATTTACCTATGGTTTCAAACACTCAGGAGGTTGATGTGGGAGGATCACCTAAGGCCAGGAGTTCAACACCAGCCTCAGCAACATAGGAAAACTCTATCTCTTAGAATGTAAATAAATATTTTTAAATAAGTAAATTAAATAGGAACTGCAAGTTACAGTCTCAGATGTGAGATAAGAGTTTACATATTACTGATCTTACAGGATCAGTTTTAACCACCTACCTGAAATTTTTTCTCCTACATTGCCTGAATCTTTGTATATTTCACCATGTCACACTGCCTATTAGTCATCTAATTTATTCCCTCACCTTACCAGAAAGCCCTTTTTAAAATACAAATAGATCTAAAAAATGAAAGATAAAATTTCATATACTAATGTGAATGGATAAGGTAGTTTTGAGAGGAAGAGAAGAGTAGGTATCGTAGGAAAATGAAGACCTCACAGACTGAGACAGAACTAGGTAAGATTCTGAAACAGAAAGAGTAGGGAAAACTAAGAATGCTGGGAAACAAATACAAAAATTAGCAGAGTGTCATGGTAGGCGCATTAATCTCAGCTACTCAGGAGGCTGCGGTGGGAGAATGGCTTCAACCTGGGAGATGGATGTTGCAGGGAGGGCAAATCATGCCATTGGCACTCCAGCTTGGGCAACAGAACAAGGCTCCATCTCAAAAAAAAGAATGCTAGGAAACAGAACAGAAGAGCAGGATAAGATGGGAAAGGGCACAGAAAATGAAGTGACACCCAATTCAGCATTTTTTCCCAGGTCAGACACACCCTGTAGAAAAACAGAAGACAGCGCTCATCTCTGTTGGTTTAAGAACTTTATTTCACAAGGGCCGGGCATGGTGGCTCATGCCTGTAATTCCAGGACTTAAAGAGGCCGAAGTGGACAAATCATTTGAGGCCAGGAGTTGGAGACGAGCCTGGCCAACAGGATGAAACTCTGTCTCTACTAAAATATATATATATATATAAATTAGCCAGACACAGTGGCACAGACCTGCAATCCCAGCTACTCAGGAAGACTGAGGCAGGAGAATCACTTGAACACAGGAGGAAGAAGTTGCAGTCAGCAGAGATCACACCTGGGCACTCCAGCTTGGGAGATAGAGTAATGATTATGTCTCAATTAAAAAAAAAAATTAGGCCAGCATGGTGGCTCACTAGTATAATCCTAGTACTTTGGGAAGCCAACAACACAAGAGAATTGCTGGAGCCCAGAGTTTGAGATCAGCCTGGGCAATACAGAGAGACCCTGTCGCCACAAAAAATACAAAATTACCCAGGCATGCTAGCACGCCCCTTTAGTCCCAGCTACTTGTAGGGCGAGGTGAGAGGAATCCATTAAGCCAAGGAGGTGGAGGACACAGTGAGCTATGATCATGCCACTCAACTCTGGTCTAGGCAACAGAGCAAGAATCTGTCTTTAAAAAAAGTGTTGAATTATTTAGGAATGAAGTTAATATGTCGGCCACAAGTTCTCAAATACCTTAGCAAAGAATCCAGTTAGAGGAAATATGGATGGACGGATGGATAGAGAACCAGGAAGGTAAAAGAAGAAAGCAAATATGGCAAATGTAGAAGACGGCGAATCAAATGTTTAAAAAAAAGAATTAAAAATTTTTAAAAATTGATATATTACCATTAGAGAAACCCCTGATTTTTCCTGCAACTTTTCTGAAAATATGAAATTTTTCCAAATAAAGGCTGGCAGGGGAAAGAACTCTGCCAGTCTTAACACTTAAGATGTCAACACGGTAATGGTTCAGTCTGGCTTTCATAAACCAGTCTCGAAAAAACATATGGGAAAACAGACACCAAAACGCAGCTCAAAAAACTCTTAAGAGGGCCAGGCGCCGTGGCTCACGCCTGTAATCCCAGAACTTTGGGAGGCCAAGGAGAGCAGATCACTTAAGGCCAGGAGTTCAAGATCAGCCTAGCCAATATGGCAAAATCCCGTCTCTACTTAAAAGTACAAAAATTGGCCAGACATGTTCGTGCACACCTATAATTCCAGCTACTATGGAGACTGAGGCAGGAGAATTGCTTGAACCCAGCAGCACAGGTTGCAGTGAGCCAAGATCACACCATTGCACTCCAGCCTGTGCGACAGAGCAA
>NW_016107667.1:1529487-1536417 GCF_001604975.1 Cebus imitator
ATATTCATAGACTAAGACAATATTTCTAGATTTAAATGGTAGATCCTAATAATAACCACAAATAACGACAAAATAATATGTAATAAATATACTTAAACAGTTACTACACAATTGATTTAGATCATATTTCATACTATATTCAACAAAAAAGTTCAGATGCATCAAAGAGTTAAAAATAAAAAATAAGCCGGGTGCGGTGACTCACGCCTGTAATCCCAGCACTTTGGGAGGCCGAGGCGGGTGGATCATGAGGTCAAGAGATCAAGACCATCCTGATCAACATGGTGAAACCCCGTCTCTACTAAAACTACAAAAAAAAAAATTAGCTGGGCATGGTGGCGCGTGCCTGTAGTCCCAGCTACTCAGGAGGCTGAGGCAGGAGAATTGTCTGAACCCAGGAAGCGGAGGTTGCGATGAGCCAAGATCGCGCCATTGCACTCCAGCCTGGGTAACAAGAGCGAAACTCCGTCTCAGAAAAAAAATAATAAAATAAATAATAAATAAAATAAAAAATAACCCATAATAGAAACTATTGATCCTAAAAGCATAAACTGGCTTTGGGGGAGAGAAGGAGAAAAAATCATTTCTGAGTAAAGAGACGAGAGATGAATAATAAAGTTAAATGAGTTCTGACATATAAAAACTTAAACCTTTGCAAACTTCGCTCCTTCAGTAAATACTTTTTAAATGCATACACAACATTTCACAAACTGTGCTAGGCCCTGATTTTTCAGAGTTTGAATAACGCACACGAGCCCTCATCTGCTAGAATTGAAGCCTAGCAGAAAACCCAGTAAATAGCTCAAAAAGCATACGGAAAGTTGCAGTAAATAAGTGCTACAGGAAAAGACAGATATCTCCAAGGTAATACGAACTTAGGAGAAACAGCAGCTGGAATGGCCATGAAAGTCTCCAAAGCATGACATCAAAGCTGATGACCAAAGGAGGAACACATACCTTGGCCAGGCGGCTCACACCTGTAATCCCAGCACTTTGGGAGGCCGAGGCAGGCCAATCAATGAGGCCAGAAGTCTCAGCCTGGCCAACAGGGTGAATCCCCTTCTCTAAAAGAAAATAGAAAAGAAAAAGAAAAAAAAGGAAAAACACACGCCAACCAGATGAAGCGTGGGGAAGGCCAGCAGCACAAAGGCCCAAGGCAGGCAAAAGAGGATCAACCTTAGTGACACCAACAAAATAAGAGCAACTGATAAAAGGCGATATTCTAAAGCACCAAGAAAAACACAGCTTCCCATATAACATATCATCAACAAAAGGAAATGTATGTTCCTCACCGCCATCTGCATATGTCCACCCAAAAAGACTAAACAAAATGTGAAGCCAAAAGTTAATGAGGATGAAGCAAAACAAGTACATATACAAAATCAACAGAACTGTAAACTTGGTTGCTCTTTTTAAAAGACAATCTGAAAATAATGATAGAAGCTAGCATTGTTCATAATTTACTCTTCCTAACCTAAAAACTAACTGCACAAAAGATATCTATAGAGGGGAGAAAAGATATCCACAGAGTGGCATTTAAAAAACTAAGTGCTCACTTCATAGGCCCGGCCTAGAGTCCCATGCCTATAATCCCCACACTTTGGGAGGCCAAGGTGGGTAGGCGACCTGAGGTCAGGAGTTCAAGACCAGACTGGCCAACACGGTGAAACCTCATCTCTACTAAAAATAGCCAGACGTGGTGGCAGGCACCTGTAATCCCAGCTACTAGAGACACTCAGGCAGGAGAATGGCTTGACTGTGGGAGATAAAGCCTGCAGTGAGCAGAGATTGTGCCAACACACTCCAGACTGGGCAACAGAGTAAGACTCCATCTCGAAAAAGAAAAAACAAATTAAAAAAGTGCTTTCTTCGGCAGCACATTTACTAAAATTGGAACGATACAAAAAAGATTAGCATGGCCCCTGTCCAAAGATGACTGACAAATTCATGAAGTCTTGGAGTAATACACACACACACACACACACACATACACACACACACCCAAAAAGCCTAAAACTATGAAACTATCTAAATTGTATGAAATTTTCATCAGAAATTGTAAGAATATGGATTGGAAAATACCCAGAAATGTTTAGTATTAACAAACACTAATAACATTTAGCAGTTTGTATATACAGATAATATATAAAACAAAGACCTTCAAAATTTATAATCTGAGTGACAAATAATGTTTAGTAATCACCAGCTGCTCTGCTCAGAATTATGTTCAATGGCATACAGTATTTTCAATTCAAACAATACATTAGAGAACAAAGAATATTTTAACATTTATTACCATCCCTCAGGAATGAAAACTGCTATTACAAAAAACAGCTACATTCTTTCCTGAAAAATACATCCTGAGAACCAATCTCTCTCCTACCTTCTAGCAGTAGTTACTTTCTGCCCCCTGCTAGTCCATTTTGTACAGTTTTATGAGGGAGGAAGACAGAGAGAGAAGAGAATACACATATACGTTTATTAACAATTTTTGGTAATGAGCTGTTTAAAAATGTTTACAAACAGTATTTCATGCTTTATGTACCATTTACCAAACATTCTAGCCTAAAGATACATAACTGATAAAAATACTAACTAATCAGCCGGGCGCGGTGGCTCACGCCTGTAATCCCAGCACTTTGGGAGGCCGAGGCGGATGGATCAAGAGGTCAAGAGATCAAGACCATCCTGGTCAACATGGTGAAACCCTGTCTCTACTAAAACTACAAAAAAAAAAATTAGCTGGGCATGGTGGCACATGCCTTTAATCCCAGCTACTCAGGAGGCTGAGGCAGGAGAATTGCCTGAACCCAGAAGGCGGAGGTGGCGGTGAGCTGAGATCGCGCCACTGCACTCCAGTCTGGGTAACAAGAGAGAAACTCTGTCTCAAAAAAAAAAAAAAAAAAATACTAACTAATCTACTGCATTTATACCATTATAACGCATAAATATACACTGATTTCTTCCAATCTTTTCTATCAGACAGTGCTATGATGTTTCCAGTTTTAAAATACATATAAAGTTTGGCCAAGCACAGTGGCTCATGTCTGTAATCCCAGCACTTTGGGAGGCTGAGGTGGGTAGATCACTAGCAAACATGGCGAAACCCAGTCTCTACTAAAAATGAAAAAAAAAGCCAGGTGTGGTGGTACACACCTGTAATCCCAACTACTCGGGAGGCTGAGACAGGAGAATCGCTTGAACTTGGGAGGCAGAGGTTGCAGTGAGCCAAGATCCTGCCATTGCACTCCAGCCTTCCAGCATGGGAGAAAGAGTGAGACTCGGTCTCCAAAAAATAAATTACTAACTTAAATAACACTATTTATTGGCTGGGTGTGGTGGCTCATGCCTGTAATCCCACCTTGGGAGGCCAAGGCAGGTAGATCACTTGAAGTCATGAGGTCAAGACCAGCCTGGCCAACATGGTAAAACCCCCTCTCTACCAAAAATAAAAAAATTAGCCAGGCTTGGTGACAGGCGTCTGTAAGCCCAGCTACTCGGGAGGCTGGGGCAGGAGAATCGCTTGGACTTGGGAGGTGAAGGCTGCAGTGAGCTAAGACCGCACCACTGCACTCCAGCCTGGGCAACAAGAGTGAGACCACATCTCAAAAACATAAGTAAGACTACTTATTATCAAATAATTATTAAACTTTTTTTTTTTGAGATGGAATCTCATTCTGTCACCAGGTTGGAGTGCAGTGTGCAATCTCAGCTTACTTCAACCTCCGCCTCCCAGGCTCAAGCGATTCCCCTACCTCAGCCTCCCCAGTAGCTGGGATTACAGGCACACACCACCATGCCAGGATAATATTTGCATTTTCGTAGAGACAGGGTTTCACCATCTTGGCCAGGATGGTCTCAATATCCTGACCTCATGATTCGCCTGCCTCAGCCTCCCAAAGTGCTGGGATTATAGGCGTGAGCTACCTCACCTGGCTCTTATCAAATCGAATAAAGGAAGACAAAAAATTCCCAATTCCATGTCTGATTATTTATAGTCGCAAGATAATAAAGCAAACAACGTATCACTCAGTTTTTAAAAGAACTATGAGCAAATAATTGAATTATCAAAAATCAACTCATAGCTTTAAAATGAACCTTGGGCTGGATGTGGTAACTAATACCTGTAATCCCAGCATTTTAGGAGTCAGAGGCAGGAGAATTGCTTGAGCCCAGGAGTTTCAGACCAATATAGTCAACGCAAAGAGACCCTCATCTACAAAAAAAAAAAAAAAAAAAAAAAACCTGAAAATTGGTCATGACGGTGTGTGCCTCTAGTCCCAGCCACTGGAAAGGTTGAGGTGGGAGGCTTGATTGAGCCCAGGAGGCGAAAGTTGCAGTGAGATGGTGCCACTGCACTCCAGCCCTGGTGACAGAGCAAGATTGTCTTTTATTTAAAAAAAAAAAAAAGAATGAACTTTACGTATCATATAAAAATAAAATATATACCAAATTCTCAAATTAAAAATATTTACTAAGGCCAAAAGCACAAAATGTTTATTTGTGGAAAAAAGTCAAATATCTTGTTTAAGATTTATAGTATTTTTCTTGAACTTTTCTTAAAAATAAATTCCGACATTGATTTGTTGCCACCTACTGGTTAAATTCACATCTGAATGGCATTTCACATCAAATATTCACTATAGTTAATAGAAAACGCAGAGACAAAAACTACCTTAGTGATGTTCTTTTCTTTACAATGTTTCACTAAACTATTATGATAAATTCTGCTTTGGAAAAATTTGCAAAGCTATATCACAAAATGGGGACTTGACTTTTAACAGTATCTTTACTCAATCTTTTATTTAATTTGTTGGTACTGTTTTAAAATATCACTATAATTTGTTAGAAATATAAAACCTTTAATGAAAATACTTTCAAGATGTTATTTTTTTAATTTACAACTCAAACATTTATATGTACCAGTTTTCCAGCATACTGGAGTTATACAGAACTTAGGAGATTTCCATCTTTTTACAGTTGATTTGTTAGGACTGAAAACCAAAGAAAAAGTTCTCATTACATTTGTTATAAGTAAATTTAACTCTATAGCAGTCTCTCCTCTAAATTATTTTTTCATGCTACACGTTGGTTGAGCAGAGTATGTTGTCTTACTACACTACTTTTAAAACCACTTCCAGATTTAAAAAGCTTAACAAATTTAACATACTCTGAGTTCCCAATTCTAATAAATCAGCTGTAAAAAGGCCTTCCCTAAAGTGACTGTGGAAATGTGAATATGGATTTTGTTTTTGTATTTTGTTTTTTTCGGAGTCTTGCTCTGTCACCCAGGCGGAAGTGCAGTAGTGCCACCTCGGCTCACTGCAACCTCTGCCTCCTGGGTTCAATCAATTCTCCTGCCTTAGCCTCCCAAGCAGCTAGGATTACAGGCACCCACCACCACGCCCAGCTAATATTTGTATTTTTAGTAGAGATGTAGTTTCACCATGTTGGCCATGCTGGTCTCAGACTCCTGACCTACCTCGGCCTCCCAAAGTGCTAGGATTATAGGCATGAGCCACCATGCCTGGCCTGGAATGAGTTTTAAATGACAACAGAAGAATTATGTTAATTTTGTTGGGTGTGATAATGCATTGTGATTATGTGAAAAATGCATGACTGCTACGGGCTGAATTGTGTTCCCCACAATTTGTATGTTGAAGCCCTGACCTCCAATGTGATGATATTTGGAGGTAACGCCTCTGGCAGGTAATTAGGGTTAAAGGAAGGCATCAATGATGGTGGGGCTCACAATGGGATTTTTTTTTTTTTTTTTTGCAGACGGAGTTTTACTCTTTCGCCCAGGCTAGAGCGAAGTGGCATGATCTCAACTCACTGCAACCTCCACCTCCCAGGTTCAAGCAATTCTCCTGCCTCAGCCTCCGAAGTAGCTGGGATTAAAGACATCCACCACCACACCCAGATAATTTCTGTATTCTCAGTAGCGATGGGGTTTCACCATGTTGGTCCGGCTGGTCTCAAACTCCTGACATCAGGTGATCCACCTGCCTTGGTCTCTCAAAGTGCTAGAATTACTAACACTCCTGAGCTCGATGGCACAGTGAGACAGCAGCCATATGCAAATCAAGGAGAGGTCTCTCCTGGAACCTGACCATGCTGGCAGCCTGATCTCAGACTTCCAGCCTCCAGCACTGTGACAAATAATGTCTGTTGTTTCAAGCCACCCCATCTATGGAATTTTGTTATGGCAGCCTGGGCCAACTAGGACAGTGATGTATATGGAAATATGTAAGGAAGAAATAATATGCCAGAGATACGGTACAGTTGCAAAAAAGAAAAAAGGAACAAAATCTTAATGATTGTTCAATTTAGGTGCCAGGGACTTAGGTGTTTAATATGCTAACAGCTCAGTTTCTAAGTCTGAAGTTTCTCATAATTAAAAAAACTTTAAGAAAGAAAGAATATAAAAAAATGCTTTTTCAATGTAACTCCTCTAACCAAAACTCTGAAAATAAAATGCTTTAAGATAAAGTACTAATTTGAATATTACAAGGCAAAAATAAAAGCTGAGTAGAAACTTTATCATTTTTAAATAAATTTAGTAAAAATTGTTACGAGTTTTTGTTTTTTTATTTTGTTTTTTGTTTTTTTGAGGTGTTTCTTCCCATGCTAGAGTACAGTGGTGCAATCTCAGCTCACTGCATCCTCTGCCTCCCCAACTCAAGAAATTCTCCTAGGCCGGGCGCAGTGGCTCACGCCTATAATCCCAGCACTTTGGGAGGCCGAGGCGGGTGGATCACGAGGTCAAGAGATCAAGACCATCCTGGTCAACATGGTGAAACCCCGTCTCTACTAAAAATACAAAACATTAGCTGGGCATGGTGGCACGTGCCTGTAATCGCAGCTACTCAGGAGGCTGAGGCAGGAGAATTGCCTGAACCCAGGAGGCGGAGGTTGCGGTGAGCCGAG
>NW_016107667.1:1537177-1540326 GCF_001604975.1 Cebus imitator
TTCTCCTGCCTCAGCCTCCTGAGTAGCTGGGATTACAGGCACGCGCCACCATGCCCAGCTAATGTTTTGTATTTTTAGTAGAGACAGGGTTTCACCATTTTGACCAGGATGGTCTCGATCTCTTGACCTCGTGATCCGCCCGCCTCAGCCTCCCAAAGTGCTGGGATTACAGGCGTGAGCCCCTGTGCCCGGCCTTAAAATTAATACTTTCAATAATTTTGAGAAATTGTCTATTTGTATCTTACAAAGAGTTTTCAAAGAACAGATATTCAAGCATGGCCCTTTAATCCATTCTTGCATTTATTAAGTCACAGAAATCTGTTCTAAAGCAAAGATGAATAAATTCACATTTTATGCATAATTCTGAAACATCACTGTAAAGTATTCAAAGTTCTATACCCAAAACACACGCCCTCAGGAATTTTGAACAGAAGTACAAAAAGCCATTCGGCCTGTAGTTAAAGTTTCCAGACTAGTTTCGGAGTTTTTATTTCAATCACCTCATTCATTACATAAGCACTTACTAATTACCTGTGATCCGGGTACTATAAGCATAGAAGGATATTATAGTAGTTAAGAGACAATTTCTCATCTTCAAGGAGCACACCCAATTGTGTTAAATACTGTTAATAAAATAATGAAGGAAGAAACATCAACCTGAGATATGCAAAAGAATTCGAAGGAAAGAACAGTGGTCCTGAACAGTGAGTGACAGTGGTCAACAGCATCTCTCCACGAATGGGCCATGAACTCCTGTGACTCCTGAGAATAATACTAAAATACTGTTTGCTTTTTTCATTGACAGTTCAATAGCAAAGATACGTGCCTGGCCAGCATCCTGGCCCTGATTCACACTAAGGCACTAGTATTTCTAGTGCCTTGATCAAGGCTAATACTAGTGCCATGGCATGAATCAAGGACAGGATCCTGGACAGGCACAGTGGCTCGCACCTGTAATCAATCCTAGCACTTTAGAAGGCCAAGGCAGGTGGATCACTTGGAAGCAATTTGAGACCAGCCTGGCCAACATGGTGAAACTCCACCTCTACTAAAAACACAAAAATTGGCATAGCATGGTGGCACACACCTGTAATCCCAGCTACTCAGGGGCTGGGGTGGGAAGATCACTTGAGTTCTAGAGGCGGAAACTGCAGTAAGCCAAGATCATGCCATTTGCACTCCAGTCTGGGAGAGAGTGAAATCCTGTCACACACAAAAAAAGGCCAGGATCCTTAACTGTACTAGGGGTCACTGCATTCGTCATCATCATTTTTTAAATATCCGTAACAAAGAAGTAAAAAATTATTTTATTAATCTCTATCCTTAAACATGTGTGTTTTTAAAATTCTGTGTGAGAAAATGGGAAGTATGCATAAAGAACCTTATGCCATACACCAAAATATAATGGCTATTTCAAGAAAAAGGAAGTGGGCAGTTGAGCTGTGAGCTAAAGCAATCAATTTTTTCATAGAGCACCATGAAAGAACAAAGGACATAAAAATTACTGTTATTCAAAGCTGGATACACATCTTTATATTCTTTTCTTTTTTTTTTTTCTTTTTTTTCTTTCTTTTTCGGGGGAGGGTTACAGCATCTTGCTCTGTCACTCAGGCTGGAGTGCAGTGGTGGCATCATCACACCTCACTGCAGCTTCTATCTCCCAGGCTCAAGTGATCCTCCCAACTCAGTCACCCCAGCTCCCAAGCAGGTGGGAACAATGGCACACGCTACCATGCCCAGCTAAGTGTTTTGGTTTTTGTTTTTTGGTTTGGGCTTGGGTTTTGTTTTGTTTTTGTCTTTTTGTAGAGACTAGGCTTCACTATGTTTTCCATGCTTGTCTCAAACTCCTGGGCTCAAAGGATCCTCCCCCGCCTTAGGCTCCCAAAGTGCTGGGGTTACATGTGTAGCCCACTATACCACACAACAGCAGACATTTTCATAAAAAATGAAGCAGACTGTCAATTAAAGGAAAAGATATGGCAGTCTCTGTTGTCAATTATAACATTCACGCTTTCAAGAGAACATCAGAATTTCATAAAACTTGTATCTGCCACCAGAAGGGTAGAAGGTTGCAATAAGGACTTTTCTAATGAAATATTCATAATTTTTTTTAGATATTGTATAATGACATGGGTCAACATTTAAAAGATCTGCATACCTCAGTGAGCCAGTATTTTTCAAGTAATTAACGCATGATGTCACAAAACCGTGCACTGGGGAAAAGGCAATAGATTTATCTCACACAGGGTATGGCCAGAAAGAAAGAAAAGAAAATTAAAAAACAATACACTTAAATGTATGAAAACCTCACTCATATGGTTTCAGATTCCACAATACAACCAATCTTTCTTCTGAAACTTGTCAAGTGTTAGTGTAGAGCCAAAGAATATCCACATTTATATGAAAAGGCTATTAAAATAATCTCTCCTTATCTAACTATGTATCTGTTCAAAGCCAGATTTTATTCACATACTTCAACCAAAACAATATAACTTAAGAGAGTGAATGAAGAAGCAACTGAGAATCCAATTGTTCTATTAATTCAGATAATAAAGATATCTCCTAAAATGTAAAACAATGCCACTTTTCTAAGTAAACACTTTTCTGAGAAAGAGATTAAAAGGGTGAAGAAGTGACACTATCGAACTTCAGGATTCTATAGGCTCAGCACAGCAGCTCATGTCTGTAATCCCAGCACTGTGGGAGGCTGAGGCAAGAGACTGTTTGAGCCCAAGAGCTTGAGACCAGCATGGGCAATACAGCAAGCCCCTGCCTCTACAAAAAATTCAAAAAGTAGGCAGGCAGAGTGGCATGGGTCTGTGGTTCCAGCTACTCAGGAGGCTGAGGTGGGAGGATCACTTGACCCCAAGAGGTGGAGGCTGCAGTGAGCCATAAATGTGCCACTAGACTCCAGCGTGGGTGACAGGGTGAGACTCTGTGCTAAAAAAAAAATAAATTTTTTAACTTAATATTAATTTCTAATGCAGTAAATATTTACATACATAAGCTATATAAACGAAAGCTCTTTGCAGGGTAGGGAGTGGGTTCCCTCGATTTTTTTTTTTTTTTTTTCCTGAGACGGAGTTTCACTCATGTTACCCAGGCTGGAGTGCAATGGCGCGATCTCAGCTCACCGCAACCTCCGCCTC
>NW_016107667.1:1541031-1542131 GCF_001604975.1 Cebus imitator
TGAGGCAGGAGAATTGCCTGAACCCAGGAGGTGGAGGTTGCGGTGAGCCAAGATCGCGCCATTGCACTCCAGCCTGGGTAACAAGAGTGAAACTCCATCTCAAAAAAAAAAAAGAATCCAGTGGCTTTCCTGTGATAAAAGATATGCATTTTTTATCATAAAATTTTAACAGCTCAAGGGTTTTCTACTGAACAAGGCTTTTATTTGTTAATCTTTGGATTTTCAACTAGTTGGGGTTACTAAATAAGCAAAGCACAACAATCCCTTCTTGCTTTAAAAAAAAAAAAGTACAACAAATGATATTTTCAGAATCTGGTTATATTCTGAATGCTAATTTCCAAACATAAAACAAACAAAAAGAAACACCTTGGTCTTAAGTTATTTCCAGAGGAAGAGATAAAATATTAAACATTAACATACACTGTTAGCAGAAACCATGCAAAATCACCCACTGCACTCTAGCCTGGGTGACAGGGCGAGACTCTGTCTCAAAAAATAAATGAATAAAAATAAAATAAAAATATAAATGGAAAATGTGATTTTTGTAGATTCTGAAACATTCCTACTATCCAGCTTATTACTGTTAAAATTACTACTGTGTCAGAGAGGCTCACAGCATCAAATATAGCCGTATAAAAATTTCCTCAAAAAGGGTTGCCTAGGCCAGGCACAGTGACTCACAACTGTAATCACAACACTTTGGGAGGCTGCGGCAAGATGACTGCTCTAGCCCAGGAGTTCAAGACCAGCCTGAGCAACAAAGTGATACTCCATCTCTACAAAAAATAAATTAGCTGGGCATGGTAGTGCATGCCTGTAGTCCCAGCTACTTGGGAGGGAGAAGTATACCATGGAGGTCAAGACTGCAGTGAGCTGTGATCAAGCCACTGCAATCCAGGTAGGACGACAGAGGAGATCCAGTCTCCAAAATGGGTGGCAGGGGTAGGGGGAAGATGTGGTGGTTGCCACCATTCTCAGGTGAGTGGGTTTTTTTTTGTTGTTTGTTTGTTTGTTTTTTGAGACGGATTCTCACATTGTCGCCCAGGCTGGTGCACAGCGTGGTATGATCTCAGCTCACTGCAACCTCTGCCTCCCAGGTT
>NW_016107667.1:1542336-1545719 GCF_001604975.1 Cebus imitator
AAAAAAAAAAGAAAAGAAAAAAAATGTTAAACCCAGCCAAAATAATATGTATGAGAAGTATATGCTTCATTTTAGTTTTCGAAATATAATTCTGGGCCCTTTATAGATTTTAACCAAGTTATTTGGGAGAAAGGTTAAACATCGATTTTTAATAGTTAATTAATTGGGGAGCTGTCTGGGTCAAAGGAAAGGATAACAACCCAGGGACAGGGACAAGAAGGTTAAGATACAGCTACAGGTAGCCCAAACAGTCTCAAATGCCTGAATTCGGCATTCAAATTCCATGGATGAAACCCTAGATTTAAATTAAGTTACGCACCTGACTATTCCCTAAGCCAGGATACAAAATACTTCTCCATCCCCCCAAATCCCCTGAATAGCACTTTCAAACAATACTGTGCTCCCACAGAGAAAAAGTAATTCTGCAAAATAAAATTAGGGTGCTCTTTTCAGAATACGATGAAATTAACAATAAAGAAACAACAGGGCGCCACTGCACTCCAGCCTGGGCAACAGAGCAAGACTCTGTCCTAAAAAAAGAAAAAAAGAAAGAAAGAATAGGTACCCACCAAACAAAGTGTAGTTATTTTGTTTTTGAAACACATTTTATTTTTTTGGCCAGGCACAGTGGCTCACGCCTATAATCTCAGCACTTTGAGAGGACATGTATCTCTTGAGGTCAGGAGCTCGAGACCAGCCTGACCAACATGGCGAAAACCCATCTCTACTAAAAACACAAAAAAAATTATCCAGGCATGGTGGTGGGCGCCTATAATTCTAGCTACTCAGGAGGCTGAGGCAGGAGAGTTGCTTGAACACAGGAGGTGGAAGTTGCAGTGAGCAGAGATGGTGCCAGTGCGCTCCAGCCTGGGCGACAGAGCGAGACCATCTTAGAAAAAGAAAAAAAAAAAAAAAAACACCTGATTTTTATAACTGCTATTCTGGAAAATGACAAGCTTTGACACAGAATAACAAAACTACACAAGGAAGATGTTAACACAAGAACAAGTGGACAGCAGTCCAATTTCTTAATAATCTTCCATTTCTTCATTTTTCTTCCCTGATTGCTATAGAGGTATAATCAGATATGTCGTCTCATATTAATATAATGCACCCACATTTAATTATTTCTTTATTAAAGTTTCCTTGGACTCTAAGACATAATTAACGATTTATTTTCAAAGACTATCCTTTTGAGTTTAAAACAATAATGCTTAAACAAAATAAAGTACCATAACATCAACTTGAAGAATGTATAATATCACTCAATTATTGTCTGGATGGCTCTTTTCCGTACACTATCAAATTAACCATCACAGTGGTCTCATGAAATATGACCTATAAGAATGGTCAAATACCCTGTCTCACAGTGGTCTCATGAAATATGACCTATACACTGAACTCTAAATTTCCTGTAATGTCACAAAATCTTCTGAATTTTTTCAGTCATTTAAAAATGTAAGAGCTCTTACAAGCCATACAAACACACATGATAGGCTATATCTGGCCAGCAATCCACAGTATGTAGACCCCTGCTCTACACTCTAACTTAAAGATTTGACTATACAACCCTTCCACTATTCCTTATTTCCAAAGTACCACAATTAACTTTATTTGCGAGTCTTTCTGCTAAGCCTTGTGTGATGGCCTCTGGGAAATAAACAATGAAGCACTCCTCTGATTTAAACCCCATTCAGGTTCACACACACTCACACTTTAAACGAACAAAAAGGGCCAGGCATGGTGGCTGACACCAGCCAGCACTTTGGGAGGCCAGGGAGGGTGGATTACTAGGTCAGGAGTTCAAGACTAGCCTGGCCAAGATGGTGAAACCCCCTTCTGTACTGAAAACACAAAAATTGGCTGGGCATGGGGACGGGCACCTGTAATCCCAGTTACTCGGGAAGCTGAGGCAGGGAATTGCTTCAAACTGAAAAGTGGAGGTTTCAGTGAGCCAAGATCACACCACTGCAGGCCACTCTGGGCGACAGAGCAAGATTCCGTCTCCAAAAAAAAAAAAAAGGCCAGGCAGGTGAACCATGAGGTCAGGAGTTCAAGATCAGCCTGACCAACATGGTGAAACCCATCTCTACTAAAAATACAAAAATTAGCTGGGTGTGGTGGCAGGCGCCTGTAATCCCAGCTACTCAGGAGGCTGAGGCAGGAGAATCACTTGAACCCAGGAGGTGAAGGTTGCAGTGAGCCAAGAACATGCCACTGCACTCCAGCCTGGGACACAAGAGCAAAACTCCATCTCAAAAAAAAAAAAAATGAGGAACAGTGGCTCACGCCTGTAATCCCAGCACTTTGGGAGGCTGAGGCAGGTGGATCACAGGAGGCCAGGAGTTTCAGACAAGCCTGGCCAACATGGAGAAACCCTATCTCTACTAAAAATATAAAAATTAGCCAGACATGGTGGCAGGCACTTGTAATCCCAGCTACTCAGGAGGCTGAGGCAGGAAAATCGCTTGAACCGGGGACGCAGAAGTTGCAGTGAGACAGATCACCTAAGGTCAGGAAGCTGAGACCAGCCTAACCAACACAGAGTATCAGCTATGACACTAAACAGCACATATACAGAATGTTTCCATAATCACTGAAAGCTCTGTTCAGTGGCAATGGTTTAAAACATTATGTACTTCCCTCCCTCTGCTGACTAGACATTAAGATGAAACTTAACTTCTTTCTTTAAAAAAAAAAAAGAGTGCAAAATTTTACTGCTGTGGTGTGGTGGTACTGCCTTTTAAGGCAGTATCAGGTGACAATCTTTCTAAAGATGTACTTTATATCCAAGTTGAAAAAACTTCTTCCAAGGTTTTCTAATCCAGCAAAATAATCACCAAATGCTATTACCAAGGTTTTCAAGTTTTTTAAAAAAATTCATGGAGGTACATATTTCATCATCAGTAACTATTCCAATTTGCTAATTAGCTTCAAAACATTCTCAACTGCATTCACAACTGCAATTATTTCCTTTCCTATAAAGTGAAGGATTCTGCACTTCCATGATTATCACACAACTCTCTATGATGTAGAAAACAACTCCTGCTTGTCACCTCTGCAAGGTGACTGGCACACAGAAGGTAACTCACACAACTTTTACATGAAGGTCGATAAACTGTTAAGTCTCCAGCACTATCAAATACAACACAAAAGCCACGCTCCACTTCACAACTCTAGTTACTAATGGAGCTTCAAGTCTTGCGGCTTGTTTAAAAAAAAAAAGAAACCAGGCCGGGCACGGTGGCTCAAGCCTGTAATCCTAGCACTTTGGGAGGCTGAGGCGGGTGGATCACGAGGTCAAGAGATCGAGACCATCCTGGTCAACATGGTGAAACCCCGTCTCTACTAAAACTACAAAAAATTAGCTGGGCATGGTGGCG
>NW_016107667.1:1546104-1548257 GCF_001604975.1 Cebus imitator
TTTTTTTTAAAGATAAGGTTTCACTCTGTCACCCAGGCTGAAGTGCAGTGGGCATAATCATGGCTCACTGAAACCTCAACCTCTGGGCTCAAGTTGATCCCCCCACCTCTACTCAGCCTTTCAGGTAGCTGGGATTACAGACACGCACCACCACACCCAGCTAATTTTTTTATTTTTGTAGAGACGGGTTCTCAATATTTTGCCCACGCTGGTCTTAAACTCCTGGACTCAAGCAATCCTCCCACTTCGGTTTCCCAAAGTGCTGGGATTACAGGCACACGCCATCATGCCTGGCTAATTTTTTTCATTTTTGTAGAGACAAGGTCTCAACTAGCCTAAGCTTATCTCAAACTACTGGACTCAAGTGATCCTCCCACCTCAATCTCTGAACATGCTGGAATCACAAGCATGAGCCAACACACTGGCCACAGACTGGCTTTCAAATATCTGTAACTACAATTAGGTATTATTCAGCCATTAAAGAAAAAAAAAGAAGGAAATTATGGCTGTGCGTGGTGACTCATCCCTATAATCCCAGCACTTTAGGAAGCTGAGGCAGGAGGATCGCTTGAGCCCAGGAATTTGAGACTAGCTTGGGCAATGTGGTGAGATCCCCTCATCTGTGCAAAAAAAAAATTTTTTTTTAATTAACCAGTGGTGGTGGCATATGCTTGTGGTCCCAGCTACTTAGAAAGCTGAAGCAGAACTGCTTGAATTCAGGAGGCAGGGGTTACAGTGAGCTGAGATGGCGCCACTGAACTCAGCCTCCCCAAGTGCTGGGATTGCAGGCATGAGGCACCACGCCCAGCCACACTTGAACTATTTTCTAACCAAACTAGTTCTGCCCAATCAGGTGATAATGATTTAAAAAAGGAAAAAAAAAAAATTATCTAAGGAAATATATCATTCTTGCCAGCAGTGAAAATAGAAAAGAAAAAATAAAGAAATATAGCAGAGCAGCTGGGCGCAGTGGCTCACACCTGTAATCCTGTAATCCCAGCACTCTGGGAGGCCGAGGTGGGTAGATCACCTGAGGTCAGGAGTTTGAGACCAGCCTGGCTACCATGGTGAAACACCGTCTCTACTAAAAAATACAAAAATAAGCCAGGCATGATGGCACACACCTGTAGTCCCAGCTATTTGGAAGGCTGAGGTGGGAGAATCACTTGAACTCTGGAGGCAGAGGTTGCAGCCTAGATCACATCACTACACTCCAGCATGGTTGACAGAGTGAGGTTCCGTCTCAAAAAAAGAAAAAGAAAAAGAAATATATCAGAGCTTGTCAAGAACAAAGAATTTGGAGAAGAGAGTAACAATATGTGGTAGCATTAAAGTACAATCACGCCTTAATGCCCTATGTAATCAGGGATCCTTCAAAAATATCCATGTGAAAGTCCTAGGGTCAAGGATTAGCAAAGCCCAAAAACTAGAGATAACTGAATGGACACAACAGGAAGAAAAGAGTAAATAGCAAAGATACTATTTATTGAACAGTGCCTGTCTTAAGACCTGCAGGCATTATGCTAAATACATCACCTGAATTTTTACTTAATCCTCACAATAACCCTATAGTTGCTATAATTTTTTTTTTTTTTTTTTTTTGAGACGGAGTCTCTCTGTCACCCAGGCTGGAGTACAGTGGCGCAATCTCAGCTCACTGCAACCTCCGCCTCCTGGGTTCAAACAATTCTCCTGCCTCAGCCTACCAAGTAGCTGCGACTACAGGCATATGCAAACACACCTGGTTAATTTTTGTATTTTTTTCAGTAGAGACAGGGTTTCTCCACATTGGCCAGACTGGTCTTGAACTCGTGACCTCAAGTGATCTGCCCACCTTGGCCTCCCAAAGTGCTATAGTTGCTATAGTGAATTGCATTTTACAAATGAGGAAACTGAGGCACACAGATGGCTTAAACATGTTCAGATTACATGGCTAATCAGCCGTTATACAATAGGATTAGGGTAAGAAGCCACGTTTCTCAGCTAAGTCTGTACTACATTAAAGTTTACAGAGTCCATCTCACATGCTTTATCTATCTGCTACCACCTGTTTATATGATTTTAATGTTTGTCCCTATGAAACTCATTTTAAAGTTAATCCCCAATGTGGCAGTATTATGAGGCAAGCGTTTTTTTTTTTTTTTTTTTTTTTT
>NW_016107667.1:1548362-1558868 GCF_001604975.1 Cebus imitator
CCTGCCTCAGCCTCCTGAGTAGCTGGGATTACAGGCACGTGCCACCATGCCCAGCTAATTTTTTGTATTTTTAGTAGAGACGGGGTTTCACCATGTTGACCGGGATGGTCTCGATCTCTTGACCTCGTGATCCACCCGCCTTGGCCTCCCAAAGTGCTGGGATTACAGGCTTGAGCCACCGCGCCCGGCCGAGGCAAGCGTTTAAGAGATGACTGTGTCATGACGGTTCTGTCTTCATGAATGGAACGTATTCATGGATTAATGGGTTAACAAATTAATGGGTTATCCTGGGAGTATGGCTGGTGGCTTTATAAGAGGAAGAGTCCTGAGCTAGCACACTCAGCCCCCTAACCATGTGATACTTTAGGCTGCCTTGGGACTCTGCAGAGTCCCCAAAAGCAAGAAGGTCCTCATTAAGTGTGCCCCTTGACTTTGGCCTTCCCAGCATGCAGAACTGAAAGAAATAAATTCCTTTTCTTTATAAATTACCCAGTCTCAGCCAAGCACAATGGCTCACTCCTGTAATCCCAGAACTCTGGGAGACTGAGGCAGGCAAATCACCTAAGGTCAGGAGTTCGAGACCAGCCTGGGTAACATAGTGAGACTCCATCTCAAAAATAATAATAATAAATTACCAGCTGGGCGCGGTGGCTCATGTCTGAAATCCCAACACTTTGGGAGGCTGAGGCTGGCAGATCACCTGAGGTTAGCAGTTTGAGACCAGTCTGGCCGAAATGGCGAAACCCCATCTCCACTAAAAATACAAAAAATTAGCCAGGCGTGCTGGAGCGCACCTGTAATTGCAGCTACTAGGGAGGCTGAGGCAGCAGAAACACTTGAACCTGGCAGACGGAGGTTGCGAGGTTGTGCCATTGAACTCCAGCCTGGGCTACAAGAGAGAGACTCTGTCTCAAAGTAAGTAAATAAATAAACAAATAAAGCAGTCTCAGGTATTCAGTAATTGCAACAGTAAACAGACTAAGACATCTTTATAATCCACTGCTGGATGCAGTGGCTCACTCCTGTAATCCCAGCACTCTGGGAGGCTGAGGCAGGCAAATCACCTGAGGTCAAAGGTTCAAGACCTGCCTGGCCAACATGATGAAACCCAGTGTCTACTCAAAATACAAAAATTAGCTGGGTGTGGTGGTGCGCACGCCTGTAATCCCAGCTACTCAGAAGGCTGAGGCAGGAGAACCACTTGAATCCAGGAGATGGAGGCTACAGTGAGACAAGATCGCACCACTGTACTCCAGCCTGGGTGACAGAGCAAGACTCCATCTCAAAAAAAACAAAACAACCTCTTGGCTAGTCATCGGAATTAAACTATCCCTCCCTTAATTTCACACAATAAATGCCTGTACCTCTATTGGGTAATTTCTACTCCACCTTGTATCACTGCTAGTTGTTTACCTGCCTGTCTTTGAAACTAAGTCATAAATCCCTCATTATCTAAGGTTCAATTTTCTCATCAGTAAAATGAAAGGGTTAGATTAACTCCCAGCTCCAAGGTTCCATAAAGATGACTTAGTTGGAAAAAAAGGCAAGATAGCCCAGTTTCAAGCTCGGACTTGGTAGTATTTTTATCACCCCAAAAAGAAACACATAGCCATCAACAAGCACTCTCCATATTTCCCCCTCCCCACCAGCCCTAAGGCAACCATGAATCTCAAATTAGGGTTTAAATACCACCATCAGGGCTAGGAACGGTGGCTCAAACTTGTAGCCCCAGCACTTTGGGAGGCCAGATGCTGCTACTCCCAGCAGCCCTCTTGTCCTCCTGTTGTTTTTTTTAATAACAGCTATAGTCAGACATATAACTCAAATATACAATTCACCCAGTTAAAATGTACAGCTTAACGATTTTAGTATATTCACAGAGCTGTACAACCATTACCAAAATCAATTTTACAGTTTTATCACCCCAAAAGAAACACATAGCCATCCACAGGCACTATGCATATTTCCCCCTCCACACCAGCGCTAGGCAACCTACTTATTGTCTCTGTGAATTTGCCTATTTCAGATACTTGATATAAATTAAATCATATTAATATGTGGTCTTTTATGACTGACTTCTTCTATCTAGTACGTTTTCAAGGTATATCCATGTTGCAGCATGTAACAGTACTTCATTATTCTTACTGCTGAATAATATTCCATTTTAAGGATATGCTAGATTTTGTTCATTCATCAACTGACATTTGAGTTGTTTCCATGTGGCTATTATCAACAACGTTGCTCTTTCAGTTTTAAGTAACAGAAAATACAGCTGGGCACAGTGGCTCATGCCCATAATCCCAGCACTTTGGAGGCCACAGCAGGAGGACTGCTAGAGACTAGGAGTTCAAGAACAGCCTGCGCAACATGGCAAGACCTCATCTCTATTAAAAAAAAAAAAAAATTTTTTTTAATTAGCAAGAAAGGCACAGTGGCTCACGCCTATAATCCCAACACTTTGGCAAAAAGAGACAGAAGGATCATTTAAGCCCAAGAGTTTGAGAAGAGCCTGGTCAACATTACAAGACCACATCTCAACTAAAATTAAAAAATAAATAAAAAATTAGCCAGGGATGGTGGAACACACTTGTGGTCCCAGCTACTCAGGGGCTATGGTGAGAGGACTGCTTAAGCCTGGGAGGTTACTGTGCTCTAACCAGGGTGAGAGTGAGACCCTGTCTCCAAGAAAAAAAAAGTAACAGAAAATCCAACTCAACCCAGCTTAAACAAATAACTACAAGTCCAGCAGGCAACCTACGCATAAGACACACCTCACTCGAGTTAGGGTTTAAATGCCATCATCAGGGCCAGGAATGGTGGCTGACGCCTGTAGTCCCAACACTTTGGGAGGCCAAGGCAGCCGGATCCCTTGAGGTCAGGAGTTTTGAGACCAGTCTAGCCAACATGGTAAAACCCTGTCTCTACAAAAAAATACAAAAATTAGCCAGGCATGGTGACGCACGCCAGTAGTCCCAGCTACTTGGGAGGCTGAGGCAGGAGAATCATTTGAAACTGGGAGGCAGAGGTTTCAGTGAGCTGAGACCGTGCCACTACACTCCAGCCTACGTAACACAGTGAGACTCTAAAAAGAAAATTAATTAATTAAACAAAATAAATCAACAGAACCACCAGGATTGAGTTTCTCTCTAACTCTTGGCAAAGCTTTTTTCTCTGTTGATTTTCAGGATCTGCCTGGTGACAAAATGGCTTCAATACCTCTATTTCACATCCTCTCCATGGAAACCTGTAGGAGAAAAGCAAGAGCCTCTTCCAAATCCTCATGCAAAGGCCCTGAGATTAGCTATGGGTGGGCTCTCCAACTGAAAAGTGGAAGGCACTAAGTAAAACAGGCCATGCTCCATCCCGGAGCATGAAGCAAACTAGAGAGAAACCCAAACAATGTGAACCAAAAATAGTCAAGACATAATTCCCATACAAAAACTAAGGCCCATTTCCAGTAGCATAAATGGAATCTGGGCAGCTGAAAAAATTTTTAAGCCCAATTTAGAGTGTTGTGAGAATTAAACATAAATGCATATTAAAGTACACACCAGAATGCCCAATACACAATAAGTATGTAATAAATGTTAGTCACTATATTAGCTATTTTTTGTGTTCAGATGAACCAAATGAAATTTGATAGTCTGGGCCAAAAAAAAAAAAAGACAATTTCATATAGCTCGATGTCATACATACTCAGCTTAAAATTAAGGCATGAGGCCGGGCACGGTGGCTCACACTTCTAATCCCAGAATTTTGGGAGGCAGAGGCAGGCGGATCACAACATCAGGAATTTGAGAGCAGCCTGGCCAATGTGGTAAAACCCCATCTCTACTAAAAATACAAAAATCACTTGGGCAAGGAGGCAGGCACCTGTAGTCCCAGCTACTCAGGAGGCTAAGGCAGGAGAATCACTCGAACCCGGGAAGCGGAGGGTGCAGTGAGCCAAGATTGTGCCACTGCACTTAAGCCCAGGCAACAGAGCAAGACTCCCTCTCCAAAAAAAAAAAAAAAAGTTAAAGCATGTACAACCTGTATTTGCGTTTTCATACTGAAATGTAAGTCTGCATCTGTATTAGATATATTAAATACCTAAAAGAAAGAATAGTTATTTCCAAAATCTTCAAAACCTTCAGTTAAAAATGCAAGTATCAGGCCGGGCGTGGTGTCTCAAGCCTGTAATCCCAGCACTTGGGGAGGCCGAGGCGGGTGGATCACAAGGTCAAGAGATCAAGACCATCCTGGTGAACATGGTGAAACCCTGTCTCTACTAAAACTACAAAAAAATTAGCTGGGCATGGTGGCCCATGCCTGTAGTCCCAGCTACTCAGGAGGCTGAGGCAGAATTGCCTGAACCCAGGAGGCGGAGGTTGCAATGAGCCGAGATCGCGCCATTGCACTCCAGCCTGGGTAACAAGAGCGAAACTCTGTCTCAAAAAAAAAAAAAAAAAAAAAATGCAAGTATCTCTTCTGTAACAGAGATTTCTCTGGTCCTGTAGAAGATACACAATAGAGGCAAAAAGGAAAGACCTGAGACAGGCAGTACTCCAAAAAGTATCTGCTGCTGGGCACGGTAGCTCATACCTGTAATCCCAGCACTTTGGGAGGCTGAGGCAGGCAGATAACAAGGTCAGGAATTCGAGACCAGCCAAATCAAAAAGGTGAAACCCTGTCTCTACTTAAAAAAAAAAAAAAAAATTAGCCAGGTGTGGTGGCACACGCCTGTAGTCCCAGCTACTTGGGAAGCTGACACAGGAGAATCGCTTGAACCTGGGAGGCAGAGATTGCAGTCAGCCAAGATCGTGCCACTGCATTCCAGCCTGGGGGACAAAGAGAGAGACTCTGTCTCAAAAAAAAAAAGCATCTGCTACCCTAACAACACTGTGGTAAAGGCCTTACGCATATCCACCTTACTCCTTTATCACCTAAACTTCCCAACTAAGACTATTCAAGTATTTTCGTGGTAAGCCAACAGTTAGATTTTTTAAATAACAGTAATTTTTTTTAAAGCTGCTGGAGTCCTCCATTCCTTTTACCACACGTCTTAGTCTCCTGCCTATCCCTTTATTATAGTTTGGAATTACGGACCTAAATAGAGATGACCTGCTAGGAACAATAAATGTCACTTCACTATTTCTTGATCTGATAGTAAGTGTATAGCTCTAGTTCACTTTCATGACCCATACTTAGACAATGTATCTCTTACAAATACCTTATAGGAGTTATTGCTGATAAAAATAAAGACTTAAGCCTAGGCTCAAATTGCTCACACCCGTAATCCCAACACTTTGGGAGACCAAGGCAGAACGAACTCAAGGTCAGGAGTTTGAAACCAGCCTAGTCAACACAGTGAAACCTCCTATCTACAAAAGTAAAAAACAAAATCAGCCAGGCATGATGGCACATACCTGTAGTCCCAGCTTACTAGGCATTCTGGATGTGTCACATAAAGGGTAAGAATGATCTCATTTTATCCTCAAACATCTCCTTTACTCTGAGAGGTAGGTTTTTTTTTTTTTTTTTTGAGACGGAGTTTCGCTCTTGTTACCCAGGCTGGAGTGCAATGGCGCGATCTCGGCTCACCGCAACCTCCGCCTCCCGGGTTCAGGCAATTCTCCTGCCTCAGCCTCCTGAGTAGCTGGGATTACAGGCATGCACCACCATGCCCAGCTAATTTTTTGTATTTTTAGTAGAGACGGGGTTTCACCATGTTGACCAGGATGGTCTCGATCTCTTGACCTCGTGATCCACCCGCCTCGGCCTCCCAAAGTGCTGGGATTACAGGCTTGAGCCACCGCGCCCGGCATGAGAGGTAGGTTTTATTAGCTCTCTTTCAGGATGAAGAAGCTTAGCCTTAAAGCAATTAGATAACTTAGCTAACACCAATGAGAAAAGCGGTGGCATTAAAACTTGAACTCTGGTCAGCTGCCTCCAACAGCCATTATTAGCCTTAGCAAAAAAAATTCAAAGATAAGGCTGGGAGGGGTGGCTTATGCCTGTAATCCCAGCACTTTGGGACACCAAGGTGGGTGGATCACCTGACGTCAGGAGTTCGGGACCAGCCTGGCCAACATGGTGAAACCCTGCGTCTACTAAAAATACAAAAAATTAGCCAGGCATGGTGGCAGGTGCCTATAATCCCAGCTACTCGAGAGGCTGAGGCAGGAGAATCACTTGAATCTAGGAGGCGGAGGTTGCAGTGAGCTGAGATTACACACTCCGTCCTGGGCAACAAGAGCAAGACTCTGTCTCAAAAACAACAACAAAACAGGCTGAGCTCACACCTGTAATCCCAGCACTTTGGGAGGCCAAGGCAGGCGGATCACTTGAGGTCAGGAGTTCAAGACCAGCCTGGCCAACATGGTAAAACCCCCTCTCTACTAAAAATATGAAAACTAGGCAGGCATGGTGTTGTGCGCCTGTAATCCCAGCTACTCGGGAGGCTGAGGCAGGAGAACTGCTTGAATCCAGGAGACGGAGATTGCAGTGAGCCGAGATTATGCCATTACATTCCAGAGAGCAAGATTCCATCTCAAAAAAAAAAAAAAAAAAAAATTTTTTTTAAAGATAAACCAGGCTTTTGGGGAAATGGGAAGTATCACATCTCTGGTAAATCGTGGAAATTAGATAGCCTTTGCCTATACAGGGGAAGTACAACTGATGCTTGACAACACAGGGATTAGGGACGCCACCCCAACCATGCACAGTCAAAAATCCACATACAACTTTTGACTCCCCAAAAAACAGAAGCCTTACCAATAACGTAAACAGATTAACACATATTTTGTATGTTATAAGTATTATATACGGTATTCCCACAATGAAACAAACTAAATAAAAGAAAATGTTATTAAGAAAATCATCAGCCAGGTGCAGCGGCTCACACCTGTAATGCCAGCACTTTGGGAGGCCAAAGAGGCTGACCACTTGAGGTCAGGAGTTCAAGACCAGCCTGTCCAACCTGCTGAAGCCCCGTATCTACTAAAAATACAAAAATTAGCTGGACATGGTGGCTGGCGCCTCTAATCCCAGCTACTCGGGAGGCTGAGGCAGGAGAATCTGGGAGGGAAAGGTTGTGGTGAGCCAAGATTGCACCACTACACTCCAGCCTGGGCCACAGAGTAAGACTCCATCTCAAAAAAAAATAAAATCATAAGAAGCCAGACGCGGTGGCTCATGCCTATAATCCGAGCACTTTGGAAGGCTGAAGCAAGTGGATCACTTGAGCACAGGAGTTCGACACCAGCCAGGGCAACACGACAATACCCTGTCTCTACTAAAAGCACAAAAATTAGCCGGGCACGGTGGTGTATGCCTGTAGTCCCAGCTACTTGGGGGTCTAAGGTGGGAGGATCACTTGAGACCGAGAGGCGAAGGTCACAGTGAGACAAGATCATGCCACCGCACTCTAGCCTGGGTGACACAGCAAGACCTTGTCCCAAAAAAAAAAAAAAAAAAAAAAATCATAAGGAAGAGAAAAATATATTTACTGCGTTAGTCTATTTTTGCTGCTATAAAGGAATATCTAAGCCTGGGTAATGTATTAAAATAAAGAAAAAGATGCATGCGGCTTATGGTTCTACAGGCTGTACAGTAAGCATCACACCAGCATCTACTTCCAGTGAGGGTCTCAGGCTGCTTCTACCCCATGGTGAAAAAGAGCCAGCATGTGCTGAGATCACACAGCAAGAGGGAGAGAGAGAAAAAAGCAAGAGTGGAGGTGGAGGTGCCAGGCTCTTTTCGACAACCAGTTATCCAGAAACTAAGAGTGAGAAGAAGCAAGAATGACACATCAAGCCATTCAAGAGGGATCCACCCCCTACAATCCAAACACCAGGCCCCAGCACCAACACTGGGGTAGCAAATTTCAACATGAAGCTTGGAGAGGCCAAACAAGCCATATCCAAACCATAGCACTATTTATTTAGTGGAAGTGGATCATCATGAAGGTCTCCATGGTCATCACCTCCACAGTGGAAAAAAAAAAAGAAGTCAAAAGCAGTCTTCAATAATCAGAACCCTTGTGCTTAATTGTCTAATATCAATTTGTTTTCTGGCACTGCTGCTGCTACGAGGTCTTCCTCATCGTCTGGCAGAGGTTTGAAAGCCCTCATTCCCATCAAGTGATCTGATAATTCTTGCGGTGTGGTGTCTAATGGCTCTTGAATTTCTCACAATCCATATGTGGAAACCCTTCATCATTCTCACTCCCACCTTTTTGACCATATCTACAAGCCCTTTCATGATTTCCTTGATTGTAAATCCCGTGAGGTCATGCACATCTGACAGCTTTCTCCAGCAGGAATTTGTTTCAAGTCTGATGATTTTCATGCCTTTTTCTATAACAACAATGGTATCTTCTGTGGTGTAACCCACACATTCACGATGGTCTCTCAACTGAGTTCTCTTTTATTGCACTGACAAGCCTTTCCATAGAATACAGTGTTGTAATGAGTCTTAAAGGTCCTCATGGCTCCCTGATGTGGACATTTCTTAAGGCATTTCTAAATTAGAGACATTGTGTTTCCCTGGAGTTCTGGATGACCAGAGGCATTGTCCAAAATCCAAAGAACTTTAAAAAGCAGTCCCCTCACTGGGTAGGTATTTCCTGACTTCAGCGAGAAAGCATCAATGGAATCAATCCAAAAAAGGGTTCTCATTGTCCAGGACTTCTTGTACAACCAAAAGACTAGCAGCCGGTATTTCTCTTCTCCCTTCAAGGCTCAAGGTTGCCAGCTTTATAGACAAGGGCAGTCCTGATCATAAACCTGACTGCATTTGCACAGAACAGTAGAGTTAGTCCATCCCTTCCTGCCTTAAATCCTGGTGATTACTTCTTTTTCTTATGAATAGAATTAACGTCCTCTATGGCATTTTTTTTCCAGAATGGGGCACTTTAATCTACATTAAAATGTATTTAGAGCCAGGAGCAGTGGCTCATGCCTGTAATTCTAACACTTTGGGAGGCTGAGGCAGGTAGATCACCTATAGTAAGGAGTTGGAGACCACCCTGGCCAATATGGTGAAACCCCGTCTCTACTTAAAATACAAAAAATTAGCCAGGTATGGTGGTGTGTGCCTGTAGTCCCTGCTACTCAGAAAACTGAGGCAGCAGAATCGCTTGAACCCAGAAGGCAGAGGTTGCAGTGAGCCGAGACTGCACTACTGCATTCTGGCCTGGGCAACAAAAGCAAAAGTCTGTCTCAAAAAAAAAAAAAAATCTACTTAGGCCAGGTGCAATGGCTCACATAAGTAATCTCAACACTTTGGGAGGCCAAGGCAAGAGAACTGAAGACTAGCCTGGGCAATATAAGGAGACTGAGTCTCCAAAAAATAATTTAAAAATTAGCTGGGTGTGATGGTGGTGTGTGCCTGTATTCTCAGCTACTTGGGAGGCTAGGATGGGAGGATCACGTAAGCCGAGTAGGTCAAGGCTGGAGCACTGAATTCCGGCCTGGGAGAACAAAACTCTATCTTTAAAAAAAAAGAAGAAAAAAAATCTTTTCAGGCAGATAACCTTTCTCTTCTTCAATGATTTTCTTAATGGTGTCTGCAAACTCATAAGCTGCCTCTTAGTTGGCAAAAGTGGCTTCTCCTGTTATCTCAACATTTCTTTTTATTTGTTTTTTTATTTGGTGTTGCTCAACTTCCTGTTGTTGATTTGCATCAACATTTCTTAAGGCAAGGTAAACGTTTTTCTAAAATTATCAAACCACCTTTTGCTGGTATTAAGTTCTCTGGCTTTACATCTTTCACCTTTACAGTTGCCATACAGATGTCATTTTTTCTCTAATTATATTAGCGTCTACAGGTCTCTTTTTTTTTTTTTTGAGACAGAGCTTGCTCTGTTGCCTAGGCTGAAGTGCAGTGGCGTGATCTCGGCTCACTGCCACTCTGCCTCCTAGGTTCAAGCGATTCTCCTGCCTCAGCCTCCTGAGTAGCTGGGACTACAGGCATGCGCCACCACACCTGGCTAATTTTTGTATTTTCAGTAGAGACGGGGTTTCACCATATTCACCAGGCTGGTCTCGAACTCCTGACCTCATGATCCGCCCACGTCAGCCTCCCAAAGTGCAGTGATTACAGGCATGAGCCATCGTGCCCGGCTAGGTATGCCTTTCTTATTGCAATCCTGCACCCACGTAAAAGCTGCATTTTCAAAATATGATAAAGGAATATTTCACAAAAAGTGTGAGATTTTCATACCTGCTGGTGTAGCTACAAAAACAGCTTCATGAATTTCCTTTCCTTTTTTTCACTATGGTCATTTATGCTAAATTCATTTATCTTTAAATGGCAACAACCACACAGAATGCATTCATTTTATGGTGCATATCAAGCAATTTGACTTTTTCTTGTTACATCATGACATTTCTCTCCTTCCTGAAAGCACTTCCAGCATCACTAGTGTCACTCCGTGAGTCCCATGGTGTTATTCAAGGTTTAGAATATTGCACTAAACATAGTGAAATATATGTAAGAAAAATATGCAATCATTATTTTTTA
>NW_016107667.1:1558884-1561665 GCF_001604975.1 Cebus imitator
TTTTTTTTTTAAATAGATGAAGTCTCACTATATTGCCAGGCTAGTCTTGAACTCCTGAGCTCAACTGCTCCTCCCACCTTGGTGTCCCAACATGCTGGGATTACAGCCACCGTGCCTGGCCAAGATCACTTTTTACCAAGGTACACAATTTACTGGAGATGAGCTGCCCACATGGAGATGATTAGCATCACAGGGCTTTGTTTTGTTTTTTGTTTTGTTCTGAGACAGGTTCTGGCTCTGTCACCCAGTCTGTAGTGCAGTGACATGATCTTGGCTCACTGCAACCTTGGCCTCCAGAAGTCAAACAATCCTCGTGCCTCAGCCTCCTGAGTAGCTGGGACTATAAGCATGCATCACCACATCTAGCTAATTTTTGTATTTTTTATAGAGACGATGTCTCAACATGTTGTCCAGTCTAGTCTCAAACTCCTTGGCTCAAGCAATTCACTTACCTCAGCCTCTCAAAGTGCTGGGATTACTGGCATGAGCAACTGCGCCTGGCCAACCACAGGCCATTTTAAGCATCACAGGGATACTTCCAACACTTGAGCTTACTACAAAAGCAACAGGAGGTAGCTACAAAATTATTACAGTATTACAACATATACTACAGGTAATTCCATGCAGTTATGATTTAATGCTGCACCTTTATGTTTGCTTAGATTTCTCTTGACTGCAAATAGTGCCATGTACAGTCTGTTTGTACACATACATTTTGTGTACATTTCATGGTAGTAAATGATAAAACAAACTAGTATCTACAAATATTTTAAGCATTCGTGACATACCTTTTTCTTAATTTTTAAAAAATATTTTAGGCTACATAGTTCACCTTCAAGTTTTTTCAAACTATAGAAAACCTCCAAAAAATTTACCAATATATTTATTGAAAAAAATTTCCATAGGTCAAACACATGTTATTGAAGGGCAAACTGTATATATTTTTCAGTAATGGGATTTAAAACTTAAAGAGAATACAGTTACAAAGCTTAGAATCATCTAAAGTGTACATTTAACTGATTACAAAGACAGAACAGGTAGTGGGCATCAGTGGAGCCAAGGAAAGAGGAGATCATTTCTATTACTGGTCATGCATATAGTCTGCTGGTTACTATAAAGAACAGCCTTCTAGCTACTGAAAAGTAACAACAAGTTTTTAAAGCTAAGGTAAAAAAACATGGCCTTATTGCTTTTTTTAAAAAACTGTTTTCCTGTATTCTAAGATTTTCTATGTAAAGCATCTTCTATCCCACTCCCACAGATGCACGTGATAAAACCGTGCAGATTCATGTGACATATTAAGGGTCTCTTCGGACAAATAACATTTTTTACCTTTTTTTTCCCCTCCCAGCAAAGGAAGGAGTTAAAAGTAAGGTTCTTACAATAATCCCTCTTTGACGACCAGAAACTTTATTTTCTGTATCAGTCCCATAAGGGTTTATCATCCTACAGCTTAATGGTAGTATGAAAGACCACTGAATCAGAATCCAAGACTCTAATCCAACACTGTAAGCTGGCTAAGGCACTAAAAAGATAAGTGACTTTCATCAAAAGCCATGCTCCTGCCCGGCTCAGTGGCTCAAGCCTGTTATCCCAGCACTTTAGGAAGTCAAGGTGGGCAGATCACTTGAGGTCAGGAGTTCAAGACCAGACTGGCAACATGATGAAACCCTGTCTCTACTAAAAATACAAAAAATTAGCCAGGCGTGGTGGCGCACGCCTATAATCCCAGCTATTTAAGAGGCTGAAGCATAAGAATCGCTTGAACCCAGGAGGCGGGAGTTGGAGTGAGCTGAGATCGTGCCACTGCACTCCAGCCTGGGTGACAGAGGAAAAACTCTATCTCCAAAAAAAAAGAAGAGCCACACTTCTTCAGTCCTTCATTTCTCCTTCAGTGAAAACATGGAATGGTTTAGGGCAATGAACTTCAAACTGTGTTCTTCAAAGATGCTTTGGGGAGCACCCTAGTGGACAAGATGAAGGCCACATGGCAAGGACCAAGCTCTTACCTGCTAATTCTCTCAGAGTACAGCCACCTTTTCCACTTTATACATAACAGTATTCTGCACAATTTTTTTTTTTTTTTTTGAAACAGAGTCTCACTCTGTCACCCAGGCTGGAGTGCAATGGCACAATCTCATAACCTCCACCTGCCAGATTCAAGCAATTCTCCTGCCTCAGCCTCCCAAGTATATGGGATTACAGGTGCACACCACCATGCCTGGCTAATTTTTTGTAGTTTTAGTAGAGATGGGATTTCACCATACTGGCCACGCTGGTCTCAAACTACTGACCTCAAGTGATCCGCCCACCTCAGCCTCCCAAAGTGCTGGGACTATAGCCATAAGCCACCGTACCCAGCCTACACAAGATTTTATTTCACAACACATTCTGCTACTACAAAGTAAGGCTGAAAAACACTGATCCAGGTACTCTGTACAAAGTCCTGGCCACTCCGCACATTTTCAGACCCAGAGTCATACACAGTGAATTTCATCCGTGAAAGGTGTAGTCAATTTTACATCAATTCTGCAATTAATGTTCAGTAACATCTTAGAATAAAATACATCAAGCCCAATTCTCCAAAAAAAAACTATAAGATATTCTAGAAACAAAAATAATCAACAGGATAAGGTTCCCCATAAAACTGAAGGAGCGCCGGGCGCGGCGGCTCAAGCCTGTAATCCCAGCACTTTGGGAGGCCGAGGCGGGTGGATCACGAGGTCAAGAGATCGAGACCATCCTGGTCAACACGGTGAAACCCTGTCTCTACTAAAAATA
>NW_016107667.1:1561855-1563411 GCF_001604975.1 Cebus imitator
AAAAAAAAAAAAAAAACTGAAGGAGCTAGGTGGTATCGAACACAGTGGCGACCTTTGTACCCTAGATATCAGAAGCAATGATAGCACCTGGTGAACAAACAAAGCACCAGGCACAGATGTAGGACTGCCAAGAGCCAGGAATCTCTTTTAAGTGGATTATCCATCTTATCTCTACTACATCTCAATCAGACTTCAGCTTCCTGGGGATGTCATTCCTAGCTTACAGTTTTTCCTTAGCCTTTCTCCAACCGTATCTACTACACCTGCCCAATACACACAGTCCATCCAGAGGCACATCTAAATTTCAGTAGTCTGGGGGATACAGGTACCCACACTACTATGTCCACAAAGTTCAATGACAGTTGTATGGTACAACATACCCAAGTTTAATGCAATCAATCATGTCATCTAGATGCTCTTCCTTGTTCCTATCTTTTTAGGCTCCATATTCTAACACTGATTTGAAAATTATAATGCCTAAAAATATTTACATTAATCATTTTTCAAAGAGATGCCCGAAACGATGCACTCTGGAATTGATGAGCTCATTTTCGTTTTGTTTTGTTTTTAAGACTCTCATCTGCTGCCCAGGCTAGAGTGCAGTGCTGCCATCTCGGCTCACTGCAACCTCCACCTCCCAGGTTCAAATGATTCTCATGCCTCAGCCTCCCAAGCAGCTGGGACTATGGCATACACCATCAATCCCAACTAACTTTTTTTTATTCTAGTAGACAGGGTTTCACCATGTTGCCCAGGCTGGTCTGGAACTCCTGACCTCAGGCAATCCACCCACCTCAGCCTCCCAAAGTGCTGGGATTTCAGGGATGATTTCCAGGCCAGGCCGGATTATTAATTTTGAACTGACTAGCAAAGCTGTTTAACTACAAGATGTCCTCCAAGCTGGAGTGCAGTGGTGTGATCTTGGCTCACTGCAACCTCTATCTCCTAGGTTCAAGTGACTCTCCTGTCCCAGCCTCTCAAGTAGCTGGGATTACTGCATGTGCCACCACGCCCAGCTGATTTTCGTATTTTTATTAGAGACGGGGTTTCCACCACATTGGCCAGGCTGGTCTTGAACTCCCAAACTCAGGTGATCTGTCCACCTCAGCCTCCCAAAGTGCTGGGATTACAGGCATGAGTGAGCCACCGTGCCTGGCTGGTTTTTCCCAACTTTCTTATTTGTCATTAAGTAAAACAGTCTAAGTCAAAAAAGTTTTAATTTTGTTATTTTGTATTGCTTCTCTCTTCAGGTCCCATAATTAATTAACTAGTCCTAATCCTGTTGATTCTTCTTTAAAAGAGCTTTTCCAAAATGTAAGAGCCTTAAAAAGGTTCAATGTCAAGGCCAGGCGCGGTGGCTCAAGCCTGTAATCCCAGCACTTTGGGAGGCCGAGGCGGGTGGATCACGAGCTCAAGAGATCAAGACCATCCTGGTCAACACGGTGAAACCCTGTCTCTACTAAAAATACAAAAAATTAGCTGGGCATGGTGGCACGTGCCTGTAATCCCAGCTACTCAGGAGGCTGAGGCAGGAGAACTGCCTGAACCCAGGAGGC
>NW_016107667.1:1565056-1566630 GCF_001604975.1 Cebus imitator
CCCAGGAGGCGGAGGTTGCGGTGAGCCGAGATCGCGCCATTGCACTCCAGCCTGGGTAACAAGAGCGAAACTCCGTCTCAAAAAAAAAAAAAAAAAGGTTCAATGTCTTTGACCTAATATTTCTATTTGCAGAACTCCATCTAGTCTAAGAAAATCTGAAATGCAAAGATATTCACTGAAATATTATCACGCCAACAAACTGGAGACATCTGTCCAGCAATAGGGAAATATTTAAGCAAATTAAATAAATTAGAATGTTAGTCACTAATAATTAGCTATGAAGTTTTTCAAGACATGAAAAATGTTTATAACAAAATGTAAAATGAGGAAAGCAGGATATAAAATCATATATAAGAGATGATAAAGTAAGCAACAAAAACATAGTAACAGAAAAAGAACAGAAAAAAATATACTAAAATATTAGCAATGTCCTATCTGTGCATATCGTGCTTGCTGGTGAGAATATGAGTCATTTTTTTTTCTGTCTTTTAATACTCCTGTAATTTCTAGATATGGCATATAGTATTTTTAAAACAGGGAAAAAAATATTTTTAAAAAATGTGTTTCCAATTCAAGACGCTTCAGTCTCCTGAAGGAAACAATAAATTCAATATTATCCCAACCCAATGGCAAAACAATACTGGGATAGGGACTTGAAAAATATTGCCTTAATGAAAAAATACGCAAAAATGGCCCCCAAAAATGTAATAGCAAGCATAACACATAAGTATGAGGGTATGAGAGAGCCCTGCGTTTCCAAAAACTAAAATGTAGTCAGGCCAGGCACAGTGGCTCACACCTGTAATCCCAACACTTTGGAAAGTCAAAGTGGGAGGACAGCTTGAGGCGAGGAGTTCAAGACCAACCTGGGCAGCAAAGCAATACGCACCTGTATTTTAAAAAGAAAAGAATATGTATGGCGGGAGTTGGAGGCGATAAAAAAAAAAAAAATGTATTCAAAATCACAGCAATGAAAGTAACTTGGAACTAGAGCAAAAACAGAGACGTCAACATGCTCAAGTACAGGTGGAAATACAATTGAGTAGGCACAACGGGATAAGCTATTTAGAAGTGGGGACCGAGGCAATGCGCATGCCCAGCGCCATCTTGCGCATGCGCTCTCTGCGGCTTCCCTTGACCTCTGACCCTCCGGTCACTCTTCAGCCCCAGCCACAAGGCGCGGAAATCGGAGCCGGAGTGCCGGTAGCAGAGCGGCTGCCATGGCCAAGTACCACGCGCAGATCATCGTAATGGGTGTGCAGGTGGTGGGCAGGGCCTTTGCACAGGCCTTGCGGCTGCAGTTTGCAGCCTACCAGCCCGCAGCTGATGCCCGAGGACACGCTGGACACCGGTCTGCAGCCGCTTCCAACCTCTCCAGCCTCAGCCTTCAGCAGGCACAGCAGATTCTCAACGTGTCCAAGCTGAGCCCCTAATTCATAGCTTGGTAATAAATGTCTTTTCTTTAAAAAAAGAAAGAAAAAGGGGCCGGGCGCGGTGGCTCAAGCCTGTAATCCCAGCACTTTGGGAGGCCGAGGCGGGTGGATCACGAGGTCAAGAGATCGAGACCATCCTGG
>NW_016107667.1:1566885-1574363 GCF_001604975.1 Cebus imitator
AAAAAAAAAAAAAAAAAGAAAGAAAAAAGAAAAGAAAAAGAAAGAAGCAAGCAACAAAAGTCTAACAACGACGGAACAGCCAACCTTTACTGAAACCTTTACTGAAGACTTACCACAGATCCACAATCCTTGGGAGCAGATATTTCCCCTATTCAAGTTTTTTACATTTTCCAAAGGTAATATGGCACTCATATCATGTATTATGCAATATTCCAGAAAGGTATGGAGAAGCACATCCCAGGTATTTTAAAACATGCAACTTACAGCTGGGCGCACTGAAGCAAATGTTTGTAGTTCCAGCTACTCAGAAGGCTGAAACAATCCCAGCATTTTGGGAGGCCGAGGTGGGCAGATCACGAGCTCAGGAGATCGATACCAGCCTGACCAACATGGTGAAACCCCATCTCTACTAAAAATACAAAATTAGCCAGACGTGGTGGCACACACCTATAATCTCAATCAGGAGGCTAATGCAGAACTGCTTGAACCTGGGAGGCAGAGGTTGCAGTAAGCCTAAATCGTGCCACTACACTCCAGGCTGGGCAACAGAGTGAGACTCCGTAAAAAAAAAAAAAAAAAAGGACCATGCTCTGTCTTCCTGTTCACTCATACAGCCCATGCAGATGCAAGGTTGCTTTTATCTTAAAACACTGTGCTAGCCCAGCGCAGTGGCTCATGCCTGTAATCCCAGCACTTTGGGAGGCCAAGGCAAGTGAATCACGAGGTCAAGGGATCGAGACCATCCTGGCCAACATGGTGAAATTGTCTCTACTAAAAATACAAAAAATTAGCGGGGTGTGGACTACAGTATCTGCAGTCCAGCTACCCAGGAGGCGGAGGCAAGAGGACTGCTTGAACCTGGGAGGCAGAGGTTGCAGTGAGCCAAGATCATGCACTACAAGCTGGTGACAGAGTCAGACTCTTTCTCAAAAAAGAAAAAACACTGTGCCAAGATAGCTCCAGCTGTAGTCTCTAATGATTTTCTAAATACCAGAAGCAGAAGCCAAGATTAAGGCTCATCTCACTTTAATTTTATCTGCAGACTAACATTGCTGAGCATGACCTTGAAATGCTGTATCCCCTTGATTTCTGTGGGACAACTTTCTCCAGGGTCTCCCATCTCTCTGGCTCCTCCTTTACCAACCCTACCTACAGCCTTCGCTTCACCTGTTAATGCACCTTCAGCTAGTCCCTAACATCAGCTATAGCTGACAATTCCCAATATACATCTCCTAAACAGCGCTCTTCTCAGTGCTCTAGCTACAAACACTGACCAAACAACTCCTAAAGGAATTCATATGGAGACCTCAAAAAGCCTGGACAAAGTCACCATTATTTTTTCCCAAACATCTGCATTCCCAATTATGGCAACACCACCCACAAATTTAGCTAATTCAGAAACCTGGAATTCATCCTAGACCCTTGCCACTCTCCTCTCACATTAAACTGGACACTAAATCTAGTGGATTCTAGCCCCTTAGTACACATCAGTCTCCTGACACCTCCTGTAATAGCCTCCCAATGGAGTGCCTGGCCTCTAAGCAGTTCTACACACAATAGCTAGAGGAATCTTTCTAAAAACCTGAGTCTGTGCCCCTTAACAGCTCCCTAGTCCCTTGTTTGACTTACTCAGAGCCCCACTTACTGCTTACCACACCCTGCCCTCCAGCCTTACTAACCTTCTTGACATTCCAAGACTACACGCCATTTTAATCCTCACATGTTGACACCAACTGCAGTGTTTCTTCTGCCTGGGACACCCTTGCCCTGCCCCCTTATTTTACTTGATAAATTAAGGGGGCAGGGCAGAACCAGTTGACAATGCCCTTCTGATTTCCAGTTTACTTTCAGATTACAAAATGATACCCATAATTAGAAAAATACACAACTTATACATAATCTGAAAAAGAAGTCAACTGAAAATCTACAAATTTTTATAGATCAGTAAGAAAAACTTAAAACATAGTATTAAAGGGTGGGGAACAAAAGACTTAAAAAGGCACTTCACGAAATAGGAAACTCAAATGACCAATAAACATATGAAAACATGTTTAATATCATTACTAAGGAAAATGCAACTGAAAACCATAATGAAATATCAATATACACCCATAACAGCTAAAATTTATTAAAATGACACTGCCAAGCGTGGACAAAAATGTGAAGCAACCATAAGTGTCTTTATACTTGTGGGAGTATAAAATAGTTCAATCAAAACTACAACTTTGAGCCTGGGCAACAGAGGGAGATCCCATCTCTACAAAAAATTTTAAATCAGCTGGGCATGGTGGTGCTTGCCTATAGTCCCAGCTACTCAGGAGGCTGAGTCAGGAGGATCACTTGAAGCCAGGAATTTGAGGTAGCAGTGATCTATGATCGTGCCACTGCCAGTCCACAAAGCAACAACCAGTCGCCAAAAAAAAAAAAAATAGAGGCTGGCCACAGTGCTGCACATGAGCCTAGATCACACTACTGCCCTCCAGCCTGAGCAACAGAGTAAGACTCCATCTTTTATTTTTTTTTTTGAGATGGAGTCTCACTCTTGTTGCCCAGGATGGAGTGCAATGACATGATCTCAGCTCACCACAACCTCCGCCTCCCAGGTTCAAGCAATTCTGCCTCGGCCTCCTGAAGGGACTACAGGCGCATGCCACCACACCCAGCTAATTTTTGTGTTTTTAGTAGAGACAGGGTTTCACCATGTTGACTGGGATGGCCTCGATCTCCTGACCTCGTGATCCACCCACCTCAGCCTCCCAAAGTGCTGGGATTACAGGCGTGAGTCACTGTACCCAGCCGCAAGACTCCAAATACAAAAAAAAAAACAAAAAAAAGACCATGCTCTGTCTCATACAACTGCAAGGTTGCTTTTATCTTAAAACACTGCCGGGCCGAGGCATGGTGGTTCAAGCCTATAATCCCAGCACTGTGGGAAGCTAAGGCGGGCACATCACCTGAGGTCGGGAAGATCACCTGAGGTCGGGAGTTCAAGACCAGCCTGACCAACATGGAGAAACCCTGTCTCTACTAAAAATAAAAAATTAGCTGGGCGTGGTCGTGTGTGCCTGTAATACCAGCCATCTAGGAGGCAGAAGCAGAAGAATCCCTTGAACCTGGTAGTCGGAGGTTGCACTGAACCAAGATCGTGCCTTTGCACTACAGCCTGGGCCACAAGAGTGAAAATCTGTCTCAAAAACAAACAAAAAACACTGTGTAACAACTACTGACATAGTACTTACATTGTATTATATATTATTAGTAATCCAGAGATGATTTAAAATATACAGGAGGATGTATGAAGGTTACAAGGGACTTGAGTATCCTCAGATTTTGTTATCTGAGGGTGTCCCGGAACCAATCCTCCAAGGATACTTGAGGGATGACTGTATATTCTATATGATTTCATTTATATGAAATTCAAGAACAGACAAAACTAATCAATAACAACAGATATCAGAAAAGTTGTTGCTTCTAGGTGGTATATACTAGAAGTATATAGAGTACAGCCTAAGGAGAGGCATGAGAAAACTTACGGAGTATTGGAAGGGTTCTGTATATTGATCTAGGTGGTAGTTACAGGAGTATAAACATACAGGCTCACGCCTGTGATCCCACCTCTTAGGGAGGCAGAGGCGGGAGAACAGCTTGAGCCCAAGAGTTCGAGAAATGCCTGGGCAATGCAGCAAGACCCCGTTCTCCACACAAAGGAAAAAAACAAAAAGACAAAAAAAAAGTGTAACTCCCCTCAAAGCAACAACCCCCCCTTTTTTTAAAAAAAAATATATATACATTAAAAAAATCATCAAACTGTACACTGCCAGGCATGGTGGCAGACACCTGTAATCCCAACTACTTGGGAGTCTGAGATGGGGAATCACCCAAACCCAAGAGGGTGAAGAAGGCAGCCTAGGCGGCAAAGCAAGATCCCATCTCTAAAAAATAAAATCAAAAATGATTTTTTTTTTTTTGAGATAAAGTTTCGCTGCATCACCCAGGCTGGCATTCAGTGGCACAATCTCGGTTCACAACAACCTCTACCTCCCAGGTCTCTCACCTCAGCCTTTTGAGTAGCTGGGACTACAGGCATGCACCACCACTACCGGCTAATTTCTGTATCTTTAGTAGAGACGGGGCTTGATCATGTTGGCCAGGCTGGTCTCAAAACCCCTGACCTCAAGTGATCCTCACTGATCTTTAAAAGATGAATACACTTTGCATACATGTATATACATGTATGCCAGGACTCAATTTTTTTAAAAATAAACAAAACTGGGCCGGGGGCGGTGGCTCAAGCCTGTAATCCCAGCACTTTGGGAGGCCGAGGCGGGTGGATCATGAGGCCAAGAGATCGAGACCATCCTGGTCAACATGGTGATGCCCTGTCTCTACTAAAAATACAAAAAAAAAATTAGCTGGGCATGGTGGTACGTGCCTGTAATTCCAGCTACCCAGGAGGCTGAGGCAGGAGAATTGCCTGAACCCAGGAGGCGGAGGTTGCGGCGAGCCGAGATCGCGCCATTGCACTCCAGCCTGGGTAACATGAGTGAAACTCCGTCTCAAAAAAATAAATAAATAAATAAATAAATAAATCATAAAAAAATAAACAAAACTGTGCACAAGTAACAGAATAACACACCAAAACAATTAGATACCCTAAATTAACATGTTAAAAAACTTTAAAATTAAAAATCATTACGAAAGCCACAGCTAACGCTTACTTCTTAATTTTTCTGTATTAGGCTAAATTCTGTACTGAATTTTCTACCATGACCATATTACTTTTCTCACACACACACACACACACACACACAAAAAAAAAAAAACTGGGCCAGAGGCAGTAAAGGTCATGACTGTAATCCCAGCACTTTGGGAGGCTAAGGCAGGCAGATCACTTGAGGCCTAGGCCAGGAGTTCCTGACCAGCCTCCTCTACTAAAAACACAAAGAAAATTAGCTGGGCATGGTGGCACGTGCCTATAATCCCAGTTACTCGGGGGGCTGAGGCACAAGGATCACTTGAACCCAAGAGGCAGAGGTTGCAGTGAGCCAAGATCGTGCCACTGCACTCCTGCCTGGGTGACAGAGCCAGACTCTGACTCAAATAAAAATAAATAAAAGCAGTTTCACTAAAATGACAATGTTAGAACGAAATCTGGCCAGACAAGGTGGCTCACAACTGTAATCCTGATGCTTTGGGAGTCCAAGGGGGGCGGATCACAAGGTCAGGAGTTCAAAGCCAGCCTGGTCAACATGGTGAAACCCTGTCTCTACAAAACACAAAAAAAATCAGCCAGGCATGGTAGCAGGCACCTGTAATCTCAGCACTTTGGGAGACTGAAGCAGGAGGATCACCTGAAGTCAGGAGTTTGAGACCAGCCTGGCCAACATGGCGAAACCCCATCTCTACTAAAAGTACAAAAATTGGCCAGGGGTGGTGGTGGGCACCTGTAATCCCAGCTACTCAGGAGGCTCAGCATGCCACTGCACTCTACCCTGGGCAACAAGAGCAAGACTCCATCTCAAAACAAAACAAGAAAAAAAAAAAAACAGAAGCAAAGTATACCCAAATATCCTTTCACCTGTGAATAAACTGTTAATCCACACAATGAAATACTTGTCAGCAATAAAAAGGAATGCACTACAGTCACAGGCAGCAACATGCATGAATCTCAAGGGCATTATACTGAGTGAAAAAAGCAATCACAAAAGGTGACTGGTAACATACTGTATAATTCCATTTATCTAACATTCTTTAAGTGGCAACATTAAGTGATAGAGAACAGATCAGTGCTTGCCAAGCTTAGAGTCAAGGAAAGAGAATGTGACTGTTCTTTGTGGGAATGAAATAGTTTCCTATCCTGACTGTGGTGATTATTCTAATCTACATAAATGATACAATTTGTTACAGCTACACACACAAAGGGGGCCTGTAAAACTGATAAAGTCCAAGTAATATCTTTCTTGAGTTAATAACATTTGTGTCAATGTCAATTTCTTGGTTTCAACAATGTTCTATGGTTAAGATACCAATATGGGGGAAGTTGAAAAAAGGGTACACAAAGAACTCTGAACTACTTTTGCAAGTTCTGAGTCTGAAATTATTTCAAAACTAAATGTTTTAACAAAAAAGAAATAGAATTTTTTTTTTTTGAGGTGGAGTCTCACTCTATCACCCAGACTGAAGTGCAGTGGCACAATCTCAGCTCACTGCAACCTCCGCCTCCCGGTTCAAGCAATTCTTCTGCCTCAGCCTCCAGAGTAGCTGGGACTACAGGTGCACGCCACCATGCCCAGCTAATTTTTCTATTTTTATAGAGACGGGGATTCACCATATTGGCCAGGCCGGTCTCAAACTCCTACCTGACCTTGTGATCCTCCCGCCTCGGCCTCCCACGTGCTGGGATTACAGGCGTCAGCCACCTCGCCCAGTCAGAAATAGAAAAATTTTAAAGAACAATGGATGAATGGGTAAACTGTGGCATATCAACACTACTTATTCAGCAACACAAAGAAACAAAGTACTAATATGTGCCGCAACATGGATGGATCTTGAAAACATTATTCTAAGGAAACCAGACACAAAGCCACATATTGTATCTTCCCTTTACATGAAATGTTCAGAATAAGTAGATTCATAGAGACTTAGAGTGTAAATTAGTTGTTGCCAAGGCAGGAGGAAGGGGAAGGGAGAGCAACTGGAAAACAAATATGGAGTTTCTTTCTGGGGAAGTGATAATGTTATACAATTAGATAATGGCTACACAACTTAATGAATAGACTAAAAATCTGTAAATGGCATGTTTTAAAAGGTGAACTTTATGGTATGTGAACTATATCACAATAAATTATTTTAAAAAATAAAATGAAAGAGATCTTTTAAAAATTGTACCTACATATAAACATGCCCTAAGGCAAAAATTTATTCCAAGTTATGAGATGTAGCTAATTCCTAAGATTTGTGATTAAACAGCACTACAGTCCTTCCGTGCTGCCTGTTACTCACAAAGCAGCACAATTAATATTTAGCAAACTAAACTCAGAGAATAATCTACCACTAAGTTGAGAAATCATAATCTTATTCCTGACAACTACAATTTCCAGTATACCATAAAAATAGCCTCTAGGAACTGGCTCAATTCTTAAAAGCTCACAGATTGTAATGGAACTAAAATTAATGAAAAGCCAGTTTGCATAACAAAAGTAGTTAACAACAGTAAATCATATTACACCAACCCAGACCCAGAGTCACATAATTCAAGTTTGCCAGTCATTGAATTAATAAATTATACCTATTATTTAAAAAATTATACCTATTTCCTTTTCCTCCTCTGGAAAATTAATCAAAAAGCAAAAATAGGCCGGGCGCGGTGGCTCAAGCCTGTAATCCCAGCACTTTGGGAGGCCGAGGCAGGTGGATCACGAGCTCAAGAGATCGAGACCATCCTGGTCAACATGGTGAAACCCCGTCTCTACTAAAAA
>NW_016107667.1:1574573-1579470 GCF_001604975.1 Cebus imitator
AAAAAAAAAAAAAAAGCAAAAATAGGGCTTCAGGAGACCTGAATTCTGATTCAAATGAAGCTACTATGTGGCCTTAACCTGTCAGAGCTGTCTGTAAAATGCGGAGTACCCTGAAAATACTAGTGTCCTGGAGATCCTTTTACTTCTCAGGTGCCACTCCTTGCACACTCAACCGTGTGGCCTGTTTCCCATGTGCTACTGCAGGCCAGATCTGTTTCCACTGCTATCCCCTTCCCCACAATCTACCCTCCCGGTAGCAGCCATGCTCTTTTTAAAACAGGAATCAGAACCTGTCCCTTCCACATGTAAGCCTCCAATGGCCTGTGAGGGCAGATATGCTCTGACTCCTGCCTCCCGTCAACCTCTCCAGACCACTCTAGACACCTTGACCTTTGGGTTCCTCGAATACTTTCAGCCCATTCCTCCCCAGGGCCTCTGCCACACTGCACCTCCTCCTCATTCTCGATCCTGCTCAAATGTCACCTCTCAGAGAGTTCAGTGTGGACTCTGGTCCTGGGCTGCCTGGATTCAACTTAACAACTGGGCATGTTAATGTTACTCTTGCTGTATCCCTGTTTCCTCATCTGTAAAATATCAGTAATAACAGTGCCTACCTCATAGGGTTGTCAACAAGGTACATGTAAAGCAATCAGCAGAGTGACTGGCAGTGTTCAAACATCATCTATCATTATTACTCAAGATGCCCCATCTTAATTTTCTTCATATCCCTTAGCCCTGTCTGAAATTATCTTCTGCCATCCTCTTTGTGGTTTTCCCCAAACGTCCAAAGAATGGTAGCTTTGCAAGGAGCTTTGTGTTGTTCAAAGCTCTATCACCATCTCCAAAGAAACACATGTAAATACCCATTGAATACATGAATAAATAAGTAACATCAAACACTTCTTTTAAATGCCTTGATTCAGGCCAAGAGCTGTGGCTGACGCCTGTAATCCCAGCACTGTGGGAGGAAAAGACCGGTGGATAACCTTAGGTCAGGAGTTGGGAGACCAACCTGGCCAAAACAGTGAAATCCCATCTCTACTAAAAAGTACAAAAAAAAAAAAAAAAAAAATTAGCTGGGTGCAGTGGCGGGCGCCGGTAATCCCAGCTACTCGGGAGGCTGAGGCAGGAGAATTGCTTGAAACCGGGAGGCAGAAGTTGCAATGCGCCGAGATCAGGCCATTGCACTCCAGCCTGGACAACAAGAGTGAAACTGTTTCAAAATAAATAAATAAAATGAAAAATAAAATAACGTCTTGTGAAAAATGGTATTGCCTCAATCAGTTATATAACTGGGCTGGTCCCGTTACCTAGCAGCCTCAAATTCTATCACATATACACAACACACAGCGGGAGAAAGCAGATTAATCTGTGAGAGTAAAAGCTGAGTACAGTAACTGGCTATTCACCAAGTCTTCATAAACATACCACATACCAAACTGTGGCCCACCACAAAGGCCCTTGGCCATTAGGAAAATCATAACCTAATATATGAAAACAAAAACCACATACTGACTTAATTAGAACTGTTCTTCTACATGTATGCATAGGTAACATGCACACATACCTGGTCTGTTTGTACATACATGCACATACAGCCATCTCTGACACTGGGGTCATACCTTTTCCACTTCTTTTTATGTTTCTGAATATAACAAACTACGTGGAATTAAATCAATTCTTTGAATTGAAAGCTGTGATTAAAACCCAGTACAGCTAGTGCTCAACTTACGATCACGATTGGGACCGGCAGACCGGTCCTAACATGATTTGGTCGTAAGTTGAGTAAGCTATACGCACACGGAGATGGTAGTGCTGCCGGAAGCTGGTCCGCACTGTCATACGCCCAGCTGGGCAACGTTTGCGCTGCCAGATGCGGAGCAGTCGTGGCTAGTGATTGTGGTCGTAAAGTCGAATGGTCGTAAGTTGCATAGGTCGTAAGTCAACCAATACCTGTACTCATTCAGAATCCTAAACATTACAGTTCTCCTTACCACTGGGTAAACGTCCATGGTTCACCAAAAGAAATCTCAAATTTAAGGTTCTAATTCACTTGAAAACTAGGACTGATTTTTTTAAAAGCATCTAAAACTACCAAAAATCCATTCCATTTTAACATCCGACGAATTCAACATCCAATTTTTACTCACCAATTTAGTTCTTCATGTCCTTAGTAAATCCTTTCCCCTTACTCTATTTTTTTTAAGACAGGTATTTTTATGTCACTCTCCACATTTTGTGAAGCCCTAAAAATACTTTCAAATTATGTTCCTTTTAAATGAACAAAGTCCTGTCGTCCTGTACTATAACTTAATAATGACTTAGCCGGTTATCCTAGAAGCCAACCATGGGTATGAAATTCTCCAGGTAGGGACCAAGGCCAACAACGGGAAAAAAGCCTGAGAGTGCTGCGAGGTACCCACCAAAGGAAACAAACAACCAAAAATGTTTCCAGATTTTATTAAAGATGATGCTGGACTCTCGTTCCCCACCGAACCAAAGATGCCACATAGAGTATTCTTGCTCAGAAGAGCAAAGCAATTAATCCAGAGAACGAGGTAACGATGTTGAACGGCTGGTAAATCAAAAAAATTAAGAGAGGAGTGGAAGAGAAGACGCGGCGGCGCTGTGCGGTCTCGGAGCAGCTCTCCAGGAAAGGCTTCTGGGCAGCTGCCGCCCGGCTTGGGTGCGCGGCCAGGCTGGAGGTGGCCCGCGCGGGCGCGTTTTCCACCCTGCCGGGCTCCCGCCCCACGCCCCAAGCCCCCCCCCCGCGCACACGCCCACCGCCCTGCTCAGCCCCGCGACCCAGGCGCCCGCCGCGCACCCAAGTCACCATCGACCCGAGCGGAAAGTTTCGAATCCAAACCCGAGAGCCGAAATGCACAGGTCTCGGGGCTGAACTCGCGCCAGGAACACGCCCGAGGCGAACCACTTGACAACCAGCTCCGGTTCTCAGCAGAAAGGCCGACAGGCGGGGGCCGGGGAGGAAGGGGAGGCGAGACACTCGCCCTCGCGCACACTCGGCCCCTCCGCTTCCTCCGCCCCGCGGCTCAGGTGGGAGCCGCGCAGCCGCCGCACGCCAGCACCCGGCGCGCCGGAGCCGGGCGGCGGACGTCGGGGCCCCTCCCGGGAGGGGCCGCGACCCCCGGGCCAGCTCGGCGCGCAGAGAAGGGGTGCGCACGCCCCGCCCGACGCCTCCCCGCCGGTCTCCCGCCCGCCAGCGGTGACCCGGGACGAGAAGGCGCGGGGTCGAGGCTCCGGGATGCTCGGGAACCGGCCGCAGCCCGCGCGCCCCTCCCCCGCCGCCGCCCCTCCCCCCGGGCCGCCCGCGGGGCACAGGAGCCGAGCGCCGGCGTCCCAGGGGACCAGCCCGCCAGCCGGCCCGAGAACCCCGGCAACTTTCCCCTGCGCTGTCGCGGGCGCCCCCAACGGGGCGGGCGTGGGGACCGGGGACAAGCGCAGCTTGGACTCACTTTTTCGGATGTTTCTCTCTTTTCGGCCTCCGCTTTCGGGCCTGAATGGCCAGCACTGGGGGAAGAGAAGACACATATTAACGGTCGGGCCGCCCGCCCGGGCCGGCCGCGTGGCGAGGAGGGGGCGCGCCGCGGGCCACTCACCTTTCCGGGAGCTCATTCCGACGCGGCGGAAGCGGGGCGGGGGGCTTCGCGGCGGCGGCTACGCGAGCGCCGAGACGAGCCGGGCTCCAGCCTCCACTCGCTCCGCCGGCCGGGAGGAGGCAGGAACCGCGCCTGCGCCGCCGCCGCCGCCGCTCCCGCGGGGGCCCAGCAAGACCCGCCCCCGGCCGGCCCCGCCCCCGCCCCGCCCCCACCCGCCGGCCGCGGGGGTCGAGACCCCCGCGCAGCTCGCCCCGCGCCCCCGCCCCCGCCCCCGCCCCACCCACCTGGGCAGGAGTGGCCGCCGCCCGTGGCCGCGCTGGCCCTCGGCCTCCCCGGTCCCAGCCCGCGGCCCGGGCCTCCGCCTCCTGCGCCCCTGCGGCTGGCCCAGGCCGCCCGCCTCTCCCGGGCACCCGGCCCGCGAGACCCTCCCTCCCTGCCGCGGCCTCTCTCCTCCGCACCCCGGCCGGTCGCGCCGCCCGCCTCTCCATGCGCCCTTCCTTGGCCGGCGACTCCGCAGGTCTCGCACCACCTCTCTTCCCGCGGCCTCTTCTCTCCCTTTGCTCCTCTACATCCTTGCATCCCCATGAGCGCCGCTTCCTCCTCTCCGGCGGGCGTGGAAAGGGCACACGACCAAAAGCTAGGAAACCTGGGTCCGCGATTCGCAGTGTGACCTTGGAGAAGTCGTTTTCTCTCTCACCTCTACCTGCCCTCCAGGATTGCACGAGTGTAAAGAAGGGAAAGATACAGATAGCATTCAAAGTAGGATAAAGGTTTTGCATATAAATTGAAGCCCGGTTCCGTAAACACCATGTGTATAACAATTCAAAACAACAATCACACCAAGTACTTATTTTCTGCATCCTGCAATGAGGAAACTGAGTCACAACAAGGCTAAACAGTTTAACCAGCCAGGATCGAAATTTAGCCCTGGCTGGCCCCAAACTCCACCTTATCAGGCTGCCTACAAAAGATCTGAATCAAGTTTATAGTGGCACAAAAAGATAACTGCAATGTTCTCTTCTTTATGTAAATAATTACAATAGTTTTTGGAAGATATCCTCACCATTAACTCCCTCTTTAGTTACACAACTGTATCTTTAACTGACAAGGTGGCTTACTCTAGGGATGTTAAACCAGACAGAACGGAAAAGGCCGCTTGGATTTTGAAGAGCCCTTAACTTTTTATTTCAAAAATATCAAACCCTATAGAAAAGTTACAAGGAAAATATAATCAACAGTCAACCCATATTCACCAATTTTTTTTTTTTTTTTTTTTTTTT
>NW_016107667.1:1580680-1583227 GCF_001604975.1 Cebus imitator
TTTTTTTTTTTGGGTAGAGACAGGGTTTCACTGTGTTGGCCAGGCTGGTCTCGAACTCCTGACCTCAGGTGATCCAACCGCCTCAGCCTCCCAAAGTGCTAGGATTACAGGCCTGACCCTCAGTACCTGGCCCCCTTTTTATTTTTTTTAATTTTTTTTTTTAATAACATTGACTTTTTTGAAGAATCCAGTTCTACTATTTTGCAGAATATTCCTTATTTTGGATTAATTTCCCTATGGTTAGATTCAAGTTAAACATTTTTTTTTTTTTTTTTTAAGATGGGGCTTCACTATGATGGCCAGGCTGGTCTTGAACTCCTGACCTCATGTGATCCACCCACCTCGGCCTCCCAAAGTGCTAGGATTACAGGCGTGAGCCACCGCGCCCGGCCCAAGTTAAACAATTTTGTTGAGTATACTACAGATGATGTTGCGTCCATCTTAGTGCATGAAAATATGATGTGTTTGTTCCATTACTGGTGATGTTACAGTTAATTATTTCTCCAAGATACAGATACCTTTTCCCTCTGTATTTAAGAAGTCTGTGTAAAAAATGAGCAAAAGATTTGAATGGACATTTCTCCAAAGACATACAAATGACCAAACAAGCATGTGACAAGAGGATCAACATCATTAGTTGTTAGGAAAATACAAAGCAAAACCATAAAGCACTACTACTTACCACCTACTAGGATGACCATTAAAAAAATTTTTTTTTTGAGATGGAGTCTTGCTCTGTCACCCAGACTGGAGTGCAGTGGCACGGTCTCGGCTCACTGCAACCTCTACCTCCTGGGTTCAAGCCATTCTTGCCTCAGCCTTCCAAGTAGCTGGGACTACAGGTGCGTGCCACCATGCCCAGCTAATTTTTTTCGTATTTTTGATAGAGATGAGGTTTCACCATATTGGTCAGGCTGGTCTTGAACTCCTGAACTTGTGATCTACCTGCCTCAGTCTCCCAAAGTGCTGGGATTACAGGCATGAACCACCATGCACAGCCATAAAAAAAATTTTAATGGAAAATAAGGCCAGGCTTAATGTCTCACGAGTATAATCTCAGCCCTTTGGGAGGCTGAGGCTGGAGGATCATCTGAGCCCAGAAGCTGGAGGCTGCAGTGAACTATGATCACACCACTGCACTCCAGCCTGGACAACAGAGTGAGACCCCATCTCAAAAAAAAAATGTTAATGGACAATAAGTATTGGTGAGGATTCTGGAACCCTTATATGTTGGAAAACTCCTACATTTAGGAATGTAAAATGGTACAGTTATTATGGAAACAGTCTGTTGGCTTCTCAGAGAGCTAATTATAGAATTAACAGCAATTCCACTTCTAGGTATATATGCACGAGGACTGAAAACAGGTACTCAAACAATCTTTGTACATGAGTGTTCATAGCAGCACTATCATAACAGCCAAAAGGTGGAAACAGCCTAAATGGTCATCCATAAATGAATGAGTAAACAAATTGTGGTCTACATATCCACTGGAATATTTTCAGCCATAAAAAGAATTTAGTCCTGACACATGCTACAATGTGGATGAACATTGAAAACATTATGCTAAATAAAAGAAGCCGGACACAAAATGTCACATATTGTAATGATCCCATTTATATGAGATATCCAGAACAGGCAAATCCACAGAAAGCAGATTGGTGGGCGTTGAGGGGTGAGAGAAGGAGGGAGCAACTGCTTAATGAGTACCAAATTTTATTTTGGTGTGATGAAAATGTTTTGGTGCTAGATAAAGGTGGTGGCACAACATTGCTAAAGTACTAAATGCCTCTGAATTGTTCACTTTAAAGTGGTGTGTTTCATCTGAAACAAAAAGCTTCCTTATGTGGGGTGATCCTTTGAAACTGTGAATATCTCTTCCCTGACAATATCTCAATGGGTTGGCATCCATTGAGGATTCTTGCATAAATCAGCTATTACCATACTGGTTGTAGAACAATGATTTTATAATCCTATCGTTCCATCTATGTTAAGTGGCATTCTTTTTTTTTTTTTTTTTTTTTTTTTTTTTTTTTGTGTTTTTTTTTTTTTTTTCTTTTTTTTTTTTTGAGATGTGGTCTTGCTGTGTTGCCCACGCTGCCGTGCAGTGGTGAGATCTCAATTCACTGTAACCTCCACCTCCCAGGTTCATGTGATTCTCCCACCTCGGCCTCCCAAGTAGCTGGGACTACAGGCTCAGGCCATTTTATTTGTTTTTTGTTTGTTTGTTTGTTTGTTTGTTTCTTTTGGAGATAGAGTCTCACTCTTGTTGCCCAGGCTGGAGTATAAGGGCACAATCTCTGCTCACTGCAACCTCTGCCTCCTAGGTTCAAGTGCTTCTCCAGCCTCGGTCTGCTAAGTAGCTGGCATTACAAGTGCCCACCACCGCACCTGGCTAATATTTTTTGTACTTTTAGTAGAGATGGGGTTTCACCATGTTGGCCAGGATGGTCTCGAACTCCTGATCTCAGGTGATCTCCTGCCTCAGCCTCCCAAAGTGCTGGGATTATAGGTGTAAGCCACTGTACTCAGCGGCCTTAAGTGACATT
>NW_016107667.1:1583503-1589090 GCF_001604975.1 Cebus imitator
GGCAGGGGATGAAGTCTCACTCTGTTGCCCAGGCTGGAGTGCAGTGGCATGATCTTGGCAACCTCCACCTCTCGGGTTCAAGTGATTCTCCTGCCTCAGCCTTCCAAGTAGCTGGGATTACAGGTGACTGCCACCACGCCCGGCTAAGTTTTGTATTTTTAGTAGAGACGGCGTTTCACTGTGTTGGCCAGGATGGTCTTGATCTCCTAACCTCAGATGATCCGTCTGCCTCGACCTCCCAAAGTGCTGGGATTACAGGTGTGAACCACTTCTTAAGGAGGAGCTTTTATTTATTTCTCCCTCTATTTTTTTTTCTCCCTCCTGCTTCTCTGTCTTTTTTTTTACTTTTTCTTTTTTTCTTTCTTTCTCTCTTTTTTTCTTTTTTTTTGGCTTGTTTTTTGTTGTTTGGTATCAATATTGACAAAAATTACTGTCACTATTTTTTGTTGTTTTCAGAGGACAGGGTCTCACTCTGTCCTCCAGGTTAGGGTGCAGTGGCACAATCATAGCTCATTGGGGCCTCAAAATCCTGTGCTCAAGTGATCCTCCCACCTTGTTCTCCCAAAGTGCTAAGATTATGGGCATGAGCCACCACACTTCACCTTTTTATTACTTTTTTAAAGACTTTATTGAGATATAACTCACATATATACAATTTGTCCATTTTAAAATATAGAATTCAATGGTTTTTACTATGTTCACAGGGTTCTGCAACCTCTACCACATTTTAAAACATTTCTGGCCCAGATGTGGTGGCTCTGGTTTATAATGCCAGCACTTTGGGAGGATTAAGTGGGACCAGGAGTTTGGGGTTAGGGTGGTTATAATAAGCTATCATCATGCTGCTGCACTCCAACCCGAACAACAGAGCAAGATACTGTCTATTAAAAAAAAAAAAAATGGGCATAGTGACTCTGCACTTTTGGAGGCCAAGGGAGGCAGATCATGAGGTCAAAAGATTGAGATCGTCCTAACCAACATGGTGAAACCCCATCTCTACTTTGTACAATACAAAAACTAGCTGGGTGTGGTGGCATGTGCCTGTATTCCCAGCTACTTAGGAGGCTGAGGCAGGAGAATTGCTTGAAGGTGGAGGTTACAATGAGCCGAGATCACGCCACTGCACTCCAGCCTAGGCAACAGAGCAAGATTCCATCTCAAAAAAAAAAAAAAAATCGTACCCCCTAAAAAGTACTCCATACAGATTAGCAGTCACTCCCCATTTCTCCAACCCCTGCGCTAGCCCTAGGCAGCCACTAATGTACTTCCTGTTTCTATAGGCTTGCCTGTTCTGGACAGTTCATGTAAATGGAATCTTACACTATGTGGCCTCTTGTGGCTAGCGTCTTTCACTTAGCCTAACATTAAAACCTGTTTCTGCTACTTAATTTCTGTAAGACTTTGGGCAGGTTACTTAATTACAACATCTGGAAAGTGATAAGATACTAATATTAGTCCTCATAGGTCAGTTCAATAATCAAATAGGATAAATCTCCAATAATAGCAATTATTAACAGTAATTGGGAGATACATCTCCAATCTGTTTGTTGGATTTATGCATTCAATTTTCAAAATACTTATCAAATACCTATTATGTAGCAGGCATTATTCTAAACACTGATTCTGTAGCAGTGAACAAAGCACACAAGAATCTCCCTGCCCTCATGGAGCTTATGTTCTACTGCCAGAAAACAGAAGGTAAACAAAATAAATATGTGAAATATGTACTATGTTTACTAGATGGTGATCTTTTTTTTTTCTTGAGACGGAGTCTCTCTCTGTCACCAGGCTGGAGGGCAGTAGTGTGATCTCGAGTAACAACAACCTCTGACTCCCTGGTTCAAGTGATTCTCCTGCCTCAGCCTCCCGTAGCTGGGATCACATGCATGCACCACCACGCCCAGCTAATTTTTGTATTTTAATAGAGATGAGGTTTTACCATGTTGACCAGGATGGTCTTGATCTCCTAACCTCATGATCCGCCCGCCTCAGCCTCCCAAAGTGTTGGGATTACAGGCGTGAGCCACTGTCCCCAGCCTTGGTGATCATTTTTATTTAAAAAAAAAAAAAAAAGTGACTGGGTGCAGTGGTTTACACCTGTAATCTTAGCACTTTGGAAGTCCAAAGCAAGAGGATTGCTTGAGCCCAGGAGTTCAAGACCAGCCTGGGGAACACAGTAAAATCCCGACTCTATAAAATAAAAAATAAATTTAAAGAAAAACAGAAAGCCAAAAAAAATCAACAACCTCTTGGGAATGTGGTTCAGGAAGACCTCACCAAGAAGGTAACACTGAATTAAAGAACTTAAAACTGGCCAGGTGCGGTGGCTCACACCTGTAATCCCAGCACTTTGTGAGGCCAAGGCAGGTAGATCGCCTAAGGTCAGATGTTTGAGACCAGCCTGGCCAATATGGTGAAACCTCATGTCTACTAAAAATACCAAAATTAGCTGGGTGTGGTGGCACACACCTGTAATCCCAGCTACTCAGGAGGCTGAGGCAGGAGAATTGCTTAAACCCGGGAGGCAGAGGCTGTAGTGAACCAAGATAGATAGTGCCACTGCACACTCCAGCCTGGGCAACAGAGAAAGACTGTCTCAAAAAAAAAAAAAACTTAAAGCTATCTTGCCAGTCCTTTTTACTTTTTTACTTCTATAAATTAGAAGGAAACTATCTTTGCAACCCAGATATTTATGAATTGCTTTGAATTTATTGAATTAAAGTATACCAGATTAATTATCAATTAATTTTACACATACTATAGTAAATGCTTTTAGAAAGAGTAAGCGGGGCACAGTGGTGCTCGCCTGTCCTGTCAGCTTCGGTCCAGTAATTTGACTCTAGTCATTGAGTCCAGCCTGAACAATGAGACTGTATGTCTTAAAAAGATAAATTGAATGAATTATAAACCTAGTCTCTGTTGACTTCGAAATTAGATATTTCTTCAGAAATGCTTCACAAATAAGAGAATTAAAATTATATTTTAAAGTAATTTTTTTCTTTTTTTTTTTGAGATTGAGTCTTGCTCTATCACCCAGGCTGGAGTATAGTGGCACCATCTTGGCTCACTGTAACCTCCGCCTCCCAGGTTCAAGCAATTCTGCTTCCTCAGGAGAGTAGCTGGGATTACAGGTGTGCACCATCATGCTTGGCTAATTTTTTTTCTTTTTTAAGTAGAGATGGGGTTTCACCATGTTGGCCAGCCTGGTCAAACTCCTGACCTCAAGTGATCTGCCCACGTTGGCCTCCCAAAGTGCTGGGATTACAGGTGTGAGCCACCATGACCAGCCAGTTTTTAGGGAACTTTTAAGAGAAATAATGTAATGAGGATGATATAAACTTTTTTATTCTACCATTTATTATTGCATAAGTCAAATTAGTTATGTAAATGTTATAATTAATAAGGTGAAGTATAAAATAGTTATAATACTGGATATATTTTGGTCTCCATAGCAATCCAAAAGAAGTTAAAAGGGCAGTACATATTTATTTTTCCCAAATTTGTTAAAATGAAACTCAAAATATCCACATAATATTAATTTTTCCCAAGTGTAATAGAAAATGAAAAGAATGTTGTAAAACCAATCGCACTGTGATATTTCCAAATGGAACGACTAAATCATGCTGTATCTTAGAAGGTATATTTAATATGTCATAGAACTGGAAAAACACGGAGGTCATAGCATTCATCTTGGGGCCTTCAATGGATGAGAACCCAGCCTCCTTTTAAAAGACCCTCCAAGGCTTTTTAATGCTTTAAAGTTTGTTTATATCTAATCTGCTTTTTCAATTAAGAAGCTTAAACCTGTCTTTTGTTGTTTCACTATAGTGTACTTCTCAGGGGCAATAGCGCTATCATAATGGCAGTGAAACATAGGGAAGAGTGGCAGAGCCAGACTGCCAGAGTTCAAGGGCTAGTTCCATCATTAGCTATCTGGGTCAGCTTGAGCAAGTTAGTCTCTCTGTGCCTTAGTTGCCTGATCTGCAAAATGTAGATATTAATATTACCTACCCTGTAAATTTGTTGTGAGGATTTAATGAGTTAGCTCACATACAATACTTGGAGAAGTTCCAGCATGTCTGTTTAAAGGATTAAATGACTTAGTTCAAATGAAACACTTAAAGTATCTAATCATTCAAGAAATATTAGCTGATCCACATATATGTGCCATGTTAAGCAATGTGTTATTTATCTATGGCTGTATAATAAATTTGTCCCCATTTAGTAGCTTAAAAAAATAAACATTTCATAACTCACAGTTTTTCTGGTCCAGGAATTTGGGAGCAGGTTAGCTGGTGAGTCAAGGTGTCACTTGGGGCTGCAGTCATCTGAGGTCTTGACGGAAGCTGAAAGACCTGTTACCAACATAGTTCACTTACATGGCTGTTGCAGAGGCCTCATTTCCTCACTGCCTGGGCCCCTTCATAGGACTGCTTGAGTGTCTGGCTTCCCCCAGAGTGAATGATCCAAGAGATAACAAAAAAGAAACTTCAATGCCTTTTATGACCTACCCTCAGAAGTCACAATCCATCATTTCTGCCACATTCTGTTCATCAGAAACAAGTACAGCACACGCTTAAAGGAGGGGAATTAAGTCCACTTCTGGAAGGGAGGATTATCAATGAACGCCGGACATATTTTAAAATCACCACAAGGGGTCATTCCTTCTTGCCTTTAAATGCCTCTGATTCAAGTGAGAATCTTAGAGGCCTCTTATTCTGCTGTTTATTTAAGCAGTAGATAGCAAAGGGAATTTTCAGTTCAGCATTCAGACAAAAGAAAAGGGAATAGGGACTGGATTGTCAAGAGACAGTCACCAATAGTGATAAGTTCGTTATAAATAAAGTAGTATATGAGACTCTTACATAAGCCAGTTCAAAAATGATGCCTAAAAATTTGCCTGGGGCTATATTAGGATTTAGAATATTGTCTAACATGCCAGCACATAATCAAATAGATTAGATGGTCTGGACATAATCTATGCTAAGTTTAACACCCTGAGCTCATTTCTCAAATGCTTGAGCTCTCTGATTATAATAATTTGCTTTTCATTTTATCATAACTAATGAAAGACATTCCGTGTAAAATCTTTTTTTTTTTTCTTTTGAGACAGTCTCCTTCTGTTGCCCAGGCTGGAGTCCAGTGGTGCCATCTTGGCTCACAGGAATCTCTGCCTCCCCCTGCACTTGGTGAGGCCAAGGCGGGAGGATCACCTGAGGTCAGGAGTTTGAGACCAGCCTGGCCAACAGGGCAAAACCCTGTCTCTACTAAAAATACAAATATTGGCCAGGTGTGCTGGTGGGCACCTGTAATTCCAACTACCTGGGAGGCTGAGGGAGGAAAATCACTTGAACCTGGAAGGTGGAGGTTGTGGTAAGCTGAGATGACACCACTGCATTTCAGCCTGGGCAGCAGAGTGAGACTCCACCTCAAACAAAATGAAAAAAAAAAAAATAGACTGGACATGGTGGCTCACACCTGTAATCCAAGAACTTTGGGAGACCCAAGTGGGTGGTTCACGTGAGGTCAGGCATTTGAGACCAGCCTGGCCAACATGGTGAAACCCTGTCTCTACTAAAAATACAAA
>NW_016107667.1:1589744-1591042 GCF_001604975.1 Cebus imitator
AAAAAAAAAAAATTAGCTGGGTGTGGTGGCATGCACCTGTAACCCCAGCTGCTTGGAAGGTTGAGGCAGGAGAATCATTTGCACCTGGGAGGCAGAGGTTGCAGTGAGCCGAGATTATGCCACTGCACTCCAGCCAGGGTGACAGAGGGAAACTGTCTCAAAAAAAGAAAAAATAAAAGGTTGGATGCAATGGCTAACACCTGTAATCCCAGCACTTTGGGAGGCCGAGGCGGGCAGATCGCCTGAGGTCAAGAGTTCAAGACCAGCCTGGTCAACATGTCGAAACCCCATCTGTACTAAAAATACAAAACTTAGCCGGGCGTGGTGGTGCATGCCTGTAGTCCCAGCTACTTGGAAGGCTGAAGCAGGAGAATCGCTTGAACCCTGAAAGTGGAGATGGCAGTGAACCAAGATTGCACCACCGCACTCCAGCCTAGGTGACAGAGTGAGACTCCATGAAAAAAAAAAAAATTATACTGCTTAATTATATGTATGTATGTATACGTGTATGTATGTATTTTGGGGACAGGGTCTTGCTCTGTTGCCCAGGCTGACATGCGGTAGAGCAATCTTGGTTCACTGCAGCCTCGACCTCCCAGGCTTAGATGATCCTCTGGCCTCAGCCATGCAAGTAGCTGAGACTACAGGTATGTGCCTCCATGCCCAGAAGGGTTTCACCATGTTGCCCAGGCTGGTCTCACACTCCTGTACTTAAGTGATCTGCCTGCCCAGGCATTCAAAAGTGCTGGAATTATAGGCATGAGCCACTGCACCTGGCCATACTTCTAAAAAAATTTATTGTTACATGATATACATAGAAAACATGCATAAATCACAAGTGTACAATAAAGACATCTGTGTTTTAAAAATTTTCTATCGGCTGAGAGTGATGGCTCACGCCTATAATCCCAGTACTTTGGGAGGCCGAGGTGCGGATCACCTGAGGTCAGGAGTTTGAGACCAGCCTGGCCAACATGTTGAAACCTCATCTCTACTAAAAATACAAAAATTAGCCAGGCACAGTGGCAGTCATCTGTAATCCTAGCTACTCCAGAGGCTGAGGCAAGAGACTTGCTTGAACCTGGGAGGAAGAGGTCGCGGTGATCTGAGATGGCGCCACTGCACTCCAGCTTGGGCAACAAGAGCAACACTTCGTCTCAAAGAAAAAAAAACTTGCGGGCCGGGCGCGGTGGCTCAAGCCTGGAATCCCAGCACTTTGGGAGGCCGAGGCGGGTGGATCACGAGGTCAAGAGATCGAGACCATCCTGGTCAACATGGTGAAACCCTGTCTCTACTAA
>NW_016107667.1:1591842-1593628 GCF_001604975.1 Cebus imitator
CTCAGCCTCCTGAGTAGCTGGGATTACAGGCACGCGCCACCATGCCCAGCTGATTTTTTGTATTTTTAGTAGAGACGGGGTTTCACCATGTTGACCAGGATGGTCTCGATCCCTTGACCTCGTGATCCACCCGCCTCGGCCTCCCAAAGTGCTGAGATTACAGGCGTGACCCACCGAGCCCAGCCAAACCACATTTGTAATGGAGGAAATGTGACCTCACTTATCCTTGGCCAGTGTGCTCCACCATTAATTCTGCCAGTTGGGGGCACCAGAGGGAGAATGGAAGCCTGGAGCAGAGGAAAGGGATCAGGGAAATGCTCCTTCCTGTTTGCTGGCTGTTTAGTCACCATCATCTCAGCACCCAGCTCTTTATCATAGGGGCAGCAATGATTCCAGTCCCAGGTTTTATTGAGCTCTTCGAATCAGCCTCATTGTATTCCCCTAGAAATAACAGCAACTCCTGGCAGTATGCGCTCCTTACACATCTGGGTCCCAGCTCCCTCCTCTAAGCCTCTGAGGTCTACTTAGCAACCCTTACTGCTATTTCCCAGCCCCAGAGATGGAGGCTGATTCCTACTTTATTACTGTGGTACCTCAGTATCCCCTTTACTTAGTTCCCTAATACCTGTTCAAATAAATAATTCCTTAAATATAAGAAATAATATCTTTTATGATAACACAATTGGCCCAACTTCAATAAAAAGTGAATAATTTCTGTATACCCTTTAGATTCTGACCTCGGGTGATCTGCCTGCCTCAGCTCCCCAAAGTGCTGGGATTACAGTTGTGAGCCACTGTGTCTGGCCTTTTTGTTGTTGTTTGTTTGTTTTTTGTTTTTGAGAGTATCTTGCTCTGTCACCCAGGCCGAAGAACAGTGGCGCCATCTCGGCCTCCTACGCAGCTGGGATTACAGGTGCCCACCACCATGACAGGTGTATTTTTAGTAGAGACAGAGTTTCTCCAGGATTCCACCAGTCATGGGTGATTGAGTTATCTCCAGCTTAGGCTATTATGAACAGTGCTGCTCTGGACACCCTTATAGAAAGCTTTCGGTGAATATGTGTATACATCCAGAAATGGAATTGCTGAGTCATAGGTTATACCTATATTCATTTTTATCACATAAATGGTTAAACTAATGATTGCCCTGATTTTAAAGCATACCCAGTATTTCACATCTAATTCTCAAATTTTTCAAATTCAGAAAAAAGTCAATACACTTCACACTCTTTTTGTGTGGGTTGTGGACAGGATCTCATTCTGTCACCAGGCTTGGAGTGCAATCCGCAATCTTGACTCACAGCAGCCTCAACCGCTTGGGCTCAAATGACGCTTCCACTTCAGTTCCCCAAGTAGCTGGAACTCCAGCTGCTAGCCACCACACCTGGCTAGGTGTTTTTTGTTTTATGTTTTTATTGTTTGTTTTGAGACAGAGTCTCACTCTGTCCCCAAGGCACCATCTTGGCTCGCTGCCTCCCTAGTTCAAGCAATTCTCCTTCTTCAGCCTCCTGAGTGGCTGGGATTATAGGGGCGTGCCACCACGCCTGGCTAATTTTTTAAAAATTATTTTTAAGTCCGGGCGCGGTGGCTCACGCCTATAATCCCAGCATTTTGGGAGGCCAAGGCGGGTGGATCACGAGGTCAAGAGATCGAGACCATCCTGGTCAACATGGTGAAACCCCGTCTCTACTAAAATTACAAAAAATTAGCTGGGCATGGTGGCGCATGCCTGTAATCTCAGCTACTCAGGAGGCTGAGACAGGAGAATTGCCTGAACCCAGGAGGC
>NW_016107667.1:1593698-1599985 GCF_001604975.1 Cebus imitator
AAAAAAAAAAAAAAAATTATTTTTAGTAGAGGCCGGGTTTCACTACGTTGACCATGCTGGGCTCAGAACTCTTGACCTCAGGTGATCCGCCCATCTCAGCCTCCCAAAGAGCTGGGATTACAGGTGTGAGCCACCACTAGCGTTTTTTGTTTGTTTTGTTTTTTGATAGGATTTTACTCTGTTGCCCAGGCTGAAGACCAGTGGTGCAATCTCAGCCTCCGAAGCACCTGGGATTACAGATGCTCACCACCATGCTGTTGTATTTTTAGTAAAGACAGGTTTCTCCATGTTGGCCAGGCTGATCTTGATCTCCTGACCTCAGGTGATCCTCCTCAGCGACCCAAAGTGCTGTGATTACAGAAAGCCACCTTACCTGGCCTCCAGCTAAATTTTGTTTGTTATTGTTTGTTATTTGGAGAGATGGGTTTTCTCCATGTTGCCCAGGCTGGTCTCAAACTCCTGAGTTTAAACAATCCTCCCACCTTGGCTTCTCAGAGTATTGGGATTACAGGTGTGAGCCACAGCACTCACCCTGTAATTTAATTCCAGAATCCATCCATCCTTCCTTTCTTTCTCTTTTCTCTTTCTCCCTTTCTCTTTCTTTCTTTCTTTCTTTCTTTTCTTTCTCTTTCTTTCTTTCCTTCCTTCCTTCCCTCCTTTCTTTCTCTTTCTTTCTTTTTCCCTCTCCTTCCTTCCTTCCTTCCTTCCTCCCTCCCTCCCTCCCTCCCTTCCTCCCTCCCTTTCTTCCTTCCTTCCTTCCTTCTTTCTTCTTTCTTTTTTGGGACAGGGTCTCACTTTATCACCAAAGCTAGAGTGCAGTGGCGAGATCTCAGCTCACTGCAGCCTTAACTTCCTGGGCTCAAGCAATTCTGCCACTTCAGCCCCCCAAGTACCTGATATTACAGGCACGAACCACCACTACCAGCTAATTTTTTGTAGAGATAGGGTTTCATCATGTTGCCTAGGCTGGTCTTGAACTTCTGGGATCAAGCGATCTGCCCCCTCAGCCTCTCAAAGTGCTAGGATTACAGGTGTGAGCCACTGTGCCTGGCCTTCTATTCCAGAATTTTTACATTGCAATGTTAAAAAAACTAAGCTCTGGGCTGGGCATCGTGGCTCATGCCTGTAATCCCAGCACTTTCAGAGGCCGAGGCCGGTGGATCACTAGGTCAAGAGATAGAGACCATCCTGGCCAACATGGTGAAATCCCGTCTCTACTAAAAATACAACAATTAGCCAAGTATGGTGGCGGGCGCCTGTAGTCCCAGCTACTCAGGAGGCTGAGGCAGGAGAATCACTTGAACAGAGGAGGCGGAGGTTGCAGTGAGTCAAGATTGCATCACTGCACTCCAGCCTGGCAACAGAGGGAGACTCTGTCTCAAAAAACAAACACACACACACACACACACACACACACACACACACACACACACACACAACTAAACTCTGCTGCTATTGAACAAGATAAAAAGAAAAAAGAAAGGGCCCAGGAGTTTGAGACCAGCCTGGGCAACATAGCAAAACCCCATCTACAAAAATACAAAACTAGGCCACACATGGTGGTGCATGCCTGTAGTCTCAGCTACTTGGGAGGCTGAGGTAGGAGGATCACTTGAGCCTGGGAGATTGAGGCTGCACTAAGCCAAGATTGCACCACTGCAATCCATCCTCAGTGACACAGCAAGACCCTGTCTCCAAAAAAAAGTGAGTTTAAATCTATTTTTTTGTACGGGTTGAACCAATGTGAAACAGTAATGTAAATTGAGGACTGTCTTGCCTTTAGACTACTCAGTAACCCCATCACATATTCCACTGGGCTGCTGTAGATGGACAGGACTCAGTTTCCACGGGTTGCTTCTATTGACCTGCAAGAAGCATTCCTTTCCTCGCAGTCTGCCTGCGTCAGTTGATCAGGAGCAGACTCAACACAACTGTGGCAGGGTTCTGCTTATAGACTGGGGCAGGCTTGTATCTGGTACCTCAACCTCATAGTTCAAACCCTTGCTAAAGAATCTTTAGAACAGGATCCCTTTGAGATTTATTCTTAGAGGGCCTCAGACTTCCAGGTGCCTCTCTAACCCTCTGTGATCCTGTAAGAATGACCTGCGTAAGCCCCAAGGCAAACAACTCACATCCGCAGGCCCCACTTGGGGCCCCACTTGGAGCCTTCACAAGCCAAACTCTCAAGCCCCAGTCGGTTTCTAGCACCTGCTGGGAGCTCAGGGTTCCTGACCTGAGCTCATCATGCAGAAAACGTAGCAGCTCGCTGGAAGTTATTAATGCAGAAGCCTGACCAGCATCAATAACTCTCTCTGTTTTTTTTTTTTTTTTTTTTTTTTTTTTTTGAGATGGAGTCTTACTCGTTTGCCAGGCTGGAGTGCAGTGGCGCAATCTTGCCTCACTGCAACTCTGCCTCCTGGGTTCAAGGGATTCTCCTGCCTCAGCCTCCCAAGTCCCTCCAAGCTGGGACTAGAAGAGCACTGCCACGTCTGGCTACTTTATTTTTTGTATTTTTAGTAGAGACGGGGTTTCACCATGTTGGTCAGGATGGTCTTGATCTCTTGACCTTGTGATGTGCCTGCCTTGCCCTCCCAGAGTGCTGCAATTACAGGCTTGAGCCACTGTGCCCAGCCTTAATTTTTAATTTTTATGGCTGTATAGTGGGTGTATGTATTTACAGTGTACATGAGATATTTTGATACAGACATACAATGTGTAATAATCACATCAAGATAAATGTGGTATCCATCACCTCAAACATTCATCATTTCTTTGTGTTATGAACATTCCAATTGTACTCTCAGTTATTCTAAAATGTACATTCCCTTGAAAGGGTGAGAACATTTACTTTTTTCTTTTTTTTTTGAGATAGAGTCTCACTGTATCGCTCAGGCTGGAGTGCAGTGGCGCTCAGGCTGGAGTGCAGTAGCGTGATCTCGGCTCACTGCAACCTCCACCTCCAGGGTTCAAGCAATTCTCCTGCCTCAGCCTCTCAAGTAGCTAGGACTACAGGCGCATGCCACCACACCTGGCTAATTTTTGGCATTTTAGTAGAGATGGGGGTTTCACCATGTTGCTGGTCTCAAACTCCTGAGCTCAGGCAATCTGCACGCCTCAGCCTCCCAAAGCGCTGAGCCACCATGCCCGGCAGAACCTCAAAGAATTTTTTTGAGTTATGCACAGTGGCTCATAACTGTAATCCTAGCAATTTAGGAGGTTGACATGAATCACTCAAGCCTAGGAGTTTTAGACCAGCCTGAACAACATGGTGAGACCCTGAACAACGTAGCGAGACAAAAAATTTAAAAAATTAGTGAGAGGTTGTAGCACACACCTGTAGACCCAGCTATTCAGGAGGCTGAGGTGTGAGGATCACCTGAGCCCGGGAAGTCAAGGCTGCAGTGAGCCATGATTGTACCAGTGCACACCAGCCTGCATGACACAGTAAGACCCTATCTCAAAAAAAAAAAAAAATTATCCAGTGGTGGGGCTGCAGAGTAGGTAGGAAAATAAATGAAATAAAATTGACCATGAATGGATCAGATTGTTGAAGCTAAGTAAGGGGTACGTAGGAGTTTAGTTTTTATTTTTGTATTTGTTTCACAGTCTCGCTCTGTCACTCAGGTTGATGTGCAGTGATGTGATCGTAGCTCACTGCAGCCTCAAACTCCTGAGCTCAAGCAATCCTCCCTTCTCAACCTCCCAAGTAATTTGGACTACAGCCCACTGGCCACTGGGCTAATTTATTTAAAACTTTTTTTTTTTTTTTTTGGCTGGGTACAGTGGTTTGTACCTGTAATCCCAACGCTATGGGAGGCCAAGGTGGACAGACTGCTGGAGCTTTGGAGTTCCAGACCAGCCTGGATAACATGGCAAAAACCCGTCTCTACAAAAAGTACAAAAATTAGCTGGGCATGGTGGTACAATGCTCAGGAGGGTGATGAGCCTGGGAGGTAGAGGTTACAGTGAGCCAAGAGCCTGCCACCGCACTCCAGCTTGGGTGACAGAGTGAGACCCTGTTTCAAAAAAAAAAAAAAAAAAAAACTACAAAAAAAAAAAATATATATATATATATATATTTTTTTTTTCCTGTGGAGACACAGTCTGGCTACATTGATTAGGTTGGTCTGGAACTGCTGGGCTCAAGCAATCCTCCTGCCTTGGCCTCCCAAAGTGCTGGGATTACAGGCATCAACCACTACACACAGATTTCAGGGTTTTAAAAAATTATTATTTTGCATATGTTTGAAATTTCTCATATGAAACTATTTTTAAAAATCATCTTAAAAACTGGCTGGGCTTGGTGGCTCACGCCTGTAATCCCAGCACTTTGGGAGGCCAAGGTGGGCAGATCATTTGAGGTCAGGAGTTTGAGACAAGCCTGGCCAACATGGTGAAACCCCATCTCTGCTAAAAATACAAAGTATTAGCCAGCTACGGTGGCATACACCTCTAATCCTAGTTACTTAAGAGGCTGAGGAAGGAGAATTGCTTGAGCCCGGGCGGCAGAGGTTGCAGTGAGCTGAGATTGCACCACTGCACTCCAGCCTGGGTGACTGAGCAAGACTTCTCAAAAAAAAGAATTACTTGAGGTTAACATCTTAAGAAATTGTCAGACATTAAAACTTAAAAAGAAATTAGATGCTCAAATTACACTCCATTTCAACAACTTGGCTACAGGCTATAAAATGTGAACTTTGTTGGAAGGAAACAACAGAGGAGGCAGAGATTGCATGTGGGGGCCTGATGGCCATACCAAGCCCAGGCAACAGAGTGAGACACTGTCTCAGAAAAAAATAAAAATTAAAAAAAAACTATTAGGCTGGGTACAATGGCTCATGCCTGTATTCCCAGCACTTTGGGAGGCTGAGGCAGGCAGATCACCTGAGGTTGGGAGTTCAAGACAAGTCTGACCAACACGGAGAAACCCCATCTCTTCTAAAAATACAAAATTAGCTGGGTGTGGTGGCACATGCCTATAATCCCAGCTACTCAGGTGGCTGAGGCAGGAGAATCACTTGAACCCAGGAGGCAGAGGTTGTGGTGAGCCAAGATCACTCCATTGCACTCTGGCCTGGGGAACAAGAGCGAAACTCCATCTCAAAATAAATAAATAAATGAAAACTACTATCTGGGTGTGGTGGTGTGCACCTGCAGTCCCAGCTACTCAGGAGGCTGAGGTGGGAGCGCTGCTTGAGACCAGGGGTTCAAGGCTGCAGTGAGCCATGATCATGCAGTACACTCTAGTCTGCATGACAGAGCGAGACCCCATCTCAAATTTTAAAAAAAGGTTATTGGATACAGAGATACAGAAGATAAAAAGACAGAGGGAAGAAGTCCATGTGACAATGGAGACAGGAATTGCAGTAACGCATCTACACACCAGGGAAGGTTGTTAGCAGCCACCAGAAGCTAGGGAGAGGCAAGGAAGAAGGAAAGATTTTTTTCAAAGGAATGTGGACCTGCTGACACCTTGATTCCAGATTTTTAGCCTCCAGAACTATCAGGGAATAAATGTCTGTTGTTTAAAGCCACCCAGTTTGTTAAGGCAGCTCTGGGAAACTAATATAGACCCCCCCCAATCCCACACCCCATCGTGGTTGGAGAGGTCTTTTGAACTCCTAATATCTGAGAACAGGGAGAAGACAAATCTCAAGTGCTATCCTTCAGTTTGGTCTTCCAACAATCTACCAACACAGCTCCTAATTTAAAATAATAATTTTTAGGACGCTTAGTAAGATACAAGAGAATATAGACAGATAATTCAATGATATCTGGAAAATAATTTATGATTTGAATGAGAAATTTAACAAAGAGATAGCTATAAAAAGAAAAAAACCAGCCAGGTGCAGTGGCTTATGCCTATAATTCCAGCACTTTGTGAGGCTGAGGTGGTGAATCATCTGAGATCAGGAGTTCCAGACCAGCCTGGCCAACATGGTGAAACCCTGCCTGTTCTAAAAATACAAAAATTATCTGGGCATGGTGACACATGCCTGTAATCCTAGCTGCTAGGGAAGCTGAGGTAGAAGAATCCCTTGAACCTGGGAGGCAGAGGTTGCAGTTAGTCGAGATCGTAACACTGCATTCTAGCCTGGGCAACAAAGTGAGACTGCGTCTCAAAAACAAAAACAAAAACAAAGAGAAATCTTAGAGTGGAAGAGTTCAATTAATGAAAAAAAAAAAAAAAAATACAGGCCAGGCATGGCAGTGGCTCACACTTGTTATCCCAGCACTTTGGGAGGCCAAGGTAGGTGGATCAAGAGGTCAAGAGATTGAGACCATCC
>NW_016107667.1:1600239-1605917 GCF_001604975.1 Cebus imitator
AAAAGAAAAAAACATACAATCGAGAGCTTCAACAACATACTAGACCAACTGGAAGAAAGAATGTCTAAACTTGAACACAGGTGTTTTGAAATAACATCGCAAGAATAAGTAAATAAATAATAAAATTAAGGCTGGGTACAGTGGCCTGCAAGCCCAGCACTTTGGGAAGCCGAGGAAGGCAGATCACTTCAGGTCAGGAATTTGAGACCAGCCTGGCCAACATATAAAAATCAGCCAAGTGTGGTGGCGCATGCCTGTCGTCCCAGCTATTCAGGAGGCTGAGGCAGGAGAATTGTTTGAACCTTGGAGGTGGAGGTTGCAGTGAGCCAAAATCTTGCCACTGCACTCTAGTCTGGGAGACTGAGCGAGAGCCTGTCTCAATAAATAAATAAAATTAAGAATTACAAAGAGTGAAGAAAGGTTCAGGATTTATGGGAGAGTATACTGTTAAGTGAACAAATATTCACTTTAGGAACATTCCAGAAGGAAAAGAAAAGGAAAAAGGCATAACAAACACATTTAATGAAATAATAGCTGAACATTTCCCAAGTCTAGGGAGAGAGATAGACATTAAGATAAAGGAAGCTTGCCTGGCGCGGTGGCTCACACTTGTTATCCCAGCACTTTGGGAGGCTGAGGTGGGCGGATCATGAGGTCAGGAGTTCAAGACCAGACTGGCCAACATGGTGAAACCCCGTCTCTACTAAAAAATACAAAAATTAACTGGGCATGGTGGCTCGTGCCTGTAATCCCAGCTACTTGGGAGGCTGAGGTAGGAGAATTGCTTGACAGGACCAGGGAGGCGGAGGTTGCTGTGAGCTGAGATCATGCCACTGCACTCCAGCCTAGGCTACAGAGTGAGACTCCATCTAAAAAAAAAAACAAAACAAAAAAACAGATAAAGGAAGCTCAAAGTGGCTGGGTGCGGTGGCTCAGGTCTGTAATCCCAGCACTTTGGAAGGTCAAGGCAGGCGGATCACTGGAGGCCAGGAGTTTGAGACCAGCCTGGACAACAAATAAAAATAAAAAGTAGAACAGCAGATACTAGAGGCTCGAAATGGTAGGAGAAAGAGAGGAAGAGGGAAGGAATTGTTAAAGGATACAAAATTACAGCTAGATAGGAGGAAAAAATTCTAGTCTTCTACACCACTTTAGGATAAGCACAGTTACACAGTTTCAATAGTTAGAAGGAGGAGATTGAACATTCCTCACACAAAGAAATGATGTTTGAGGTGATGGACATGCTCATCACATTGATCCCATTACTATACATTCTATGTTTCAAAACACCACTCTGTGCCTCGTAAATATATACAATGTTTTGTTTTGTTTCCTTTCTTTAATACAGAGTCCCATTCTGTCATCCAGGCCTGTCACACAATCACAATTCTGTGACTGTGGTGGTGCAATCACAGCTCACTGCAGCCTCGAAAAAGAACGAAGACTTGTAATCCTACTCCAGAGTACTTGCGAATACAGGCATAGGCCACACACCTGGCAAATATAAAAACTTTTTTTTTTTTTTTGAGACGGAGTTTCGCTCTTGTTACCCAGGCTGGAGTGCAATGGCGCGATCTCGGCTCACCGCAACCTCCGCCTCCTGGGTTCAGGCAATTCTCCTGCCTCAGCCTCCTGAGTAGCTGGGATTACAGGCACGCGCCACCATGCCCAGCTGATATTTTTTGTATTTTTAGTAGAGACGGGGTTTCACCATGTTGACCAGGGTGGTCTCGATCTCTTGACCTCACGATCCACCCGCCTTGGCCTCCCAAAGTGCTGGGATTACAGGCGTGAGCCACCGTGCCTGGGCAAAACTTTTTTTTTTTTGAGATAGAGTCTCACTCTATTGTCCAGGCTGGAGTGCAGTGAATCCATCTTGGCTCACTGTAACCTCCGCCTCCCAGGTTCAAGCAATTCCTGCCTCAGCCTCCTGAGTAGCTGGGACTACAGGTGTATGCCATCACATCGGCTAATTTTTCGTATTTTAAGTAGAGACAGGGTTTCATGATATTAGCCAGGATGGTCTCGATCTCCTGACCTCATGATCTACCCGCCTCAGCCTCCAGAAGTGCTGGGATTAAAGGCATGAACCACCATGCCCAGCCCCCTGAGAGTTACTGAATTCCTTTTTTTGTGTCTGTTTTTTTTTTTGTTGTTGTTTGTTTGTTTGTAGAGACAGGGTTCTCACTATGTTGCTCAGGCTAGTCTTGAACTCCTGGCCTCAAGCGATCCTCCTACCTTGACCTCTGAAAGTGTAGGGATTACAGGGATGAGCAACCATGCCTGGCCTTAAATATGTACAATTTTTACATGTCAATTAAACAATGAAATAAAATGAATTTAAACCTTTTTAAATTTCTCTTATTCTCAGTGTGAAAAAATGAATTTTTAAAAAGTAAATAAATACAAAATATAATTGGGAGGAAAGTGTCATTTCAGCAAACATCAAATTTAACAATGTGTCAGAAATCTGATCTGTGTGAAAGGCCCACTGATGCCCCATCCCAGCTCTGCCATTTCCCAGCAGGGACTGTGAACAAGTATTGTAATCTTTCTAGATCTTAGCCTCTATCTCTGCGACAGGAGAATGACAACACTTGCCTTTTGGGGTTTTTGTGGTTTTGTAAAGAATAGAGGTGATATATGATATGTACCTAGTACAGTGCCTAACACATAGTGTCAATTATAGGAAGTTCTTAATAGCAGTAGTAACAAAAATTCAACAAAAAGTTTAGAGAAGATAAGATGTAATATTATTGGGCCATAAGGGAGGATTGCTTGAGCCCAGGAGTTCAGGACCAGCCTGGGCAACATGGTGAGAGCTTAACTCTATTTTTTTTTTTTTTTTTTTTTTGAGACGGAGTTTCACTCATGTTACCCAGGCTGGAGTGCAATGGCGCGATCTCGGCTCACCACAACCTCCGCCTCCTGGGTTCAGGCAATTCTCCTGCCTCAGCCTCCTGAGTAGCTGGGATTACAGGCACGCGCCACCATGCCCAGCTAATTTTTTGTATTTTTAGTAGAGACGGGGTTTCACCATGTTGACCAGGATGGTCTCGATCTCTTGACCTTGTGATCCACCCGCCTCGGCCTCCCAAAGTGCTGGGATTACAGGCTTGAGCCACCGCGCCCGGCCTGCTTAACTCTATTTTTAAAAAACAATGCAACATTCTTAAAGTGCCATACACATGAGAATGGCACTCATGAATATTTATTTGTTTGTTTGTTTGTTTATATTTCAGAGAAGGTCTGGATCCTTTATCCAGGTTGGAGTAGGTGACCCAACCTCACCTCAAGCTATCCTCCCACTTTGAATTCCTGAGTAGTTAGGACTACAGGGACACACGACCATGCCCAGCTATTAATTTTGTATTTTTTTTTTTTTGAGACGGAGTTTCACTCATGTTACCCAGGCTGGAGTGCAATGGCGCGATCTCGGCTCACTGCAACCTCCGCCTCCTGGGTTCAGGCAATTCTCCTGCCTCAGCCTCCTGAGTAGCTGGGATTACAGGCACGCACCACCATGCCCAGCTAATGTTTTGTATTTTTAGTAGAGATGGGGTTTCACCATGTTGACCAGGATGGTCTCGATCTCTTGACCTCGTGATCCACCTGCCTCAGCCTCCCAAAGTGCTGGGATTACAGGCTTGAGCCACCGCGCCCGGCCTGATTTTGTATTTTTAGTGGAGATGGGGTTTTGCCATGTTGAGAAGGCTGGTCTTGAACTTCTGAGCTCAAGCAATCCACCCACCTTGGACTCCCAAAGTGCTACAATTATAGGCCTGAGACAACCACACCCCAAAATAATAATTTATTTAGCGAGGATTTTTAATCTAGTTAGATGTTTTTTTTTCCCTGACAGTGGCATGAAGGACTTTACATAAAACATTTGCCATGACTTTACCTTGAAAGGGGGAATATTTACACATTTTTTCTTTTTTGAGACAGTCTTGCTCTGTTACCCAGGCTGGAGTGCAGTGGCATGATCTCGGCTCACTGCAACCTCCGCCACCCAGGTTCAAGTGATTCTCCTGCCTCATCCTCCCGAGTAGCTGGAACTACAGGTGCATGCCACCACATCTGGCTAATTTTTTGTATTTTTAGTAGAAACAGGGTTTTACCATGTTGACCAGGATGGTCTCAACCTCCTGACCTCATGATCCACCCGCCTTGGCCTCCAAAAGTGCTGGGATTACAGGTGTGAGCCACCACACTTGGCTGTATTTACACATTTTAAGTTTGGGATTTATCGTTAATTTCCTGATGTTTCTCATAAATTTATAAAAAGTTTGGATCATTATGCCATCTCTGCTAGTAATATGCTCCTGTTTGTAAAGTAGCACTTATGGTTGATAAACTATTTCAGTACGTTTCATTAAATGAGCAAGAAGAGATGTTCAAACAGTAGTTAAAGCATTGCCATTTTCAGGAGAATAATTAAAATAATGAATAACTTTAAGCTTTGTTAGAAACATTAACAATTAAGTACAGTAAAAATATAAGGATAAGAAATACAACACCAAAAGCACAGTCCAAAAAAGAATACAGGGTAAGTTAGACATCACTGAAATGTAGATCATGCTGGGTGCGGGGGTGCATGCCTGTAGTCCCGGCTACTCGGGAGGCTGAGGCTAGAGGATCGCTTCAGTCCAGGAGTTCTGGGCTGTAGTGCGCTATGCCAATTTGGTGTCTGCACTAAGTTCGGAATCAATATGGTGACCTCCCGGGAGCGGGGGACCACTAGGTTGCCTAAGGAGGGGTGAACCGACCCAGGTCAGAAACGGAGCAGGTCAAAATTCCCGTGCTGATCAGTAGTGGGATCGCACCTGTGAATAGCCACTGCACTCCAGCCTGGGCAACAGAGCAAGATCCCATCTCTTTAAAAAAAAAAAAAAAAAAAAGAAAAAAAAGAAATGTAGATCATGAGCTCTTCACAATCCACTGTTAAGAAAGTGAAAAGACAGAGGCTGGGCACGGTGGCTCACACCTGTAATCTTAACATTTTGGGAAGCTGAGGCAGGTGGATTGCTTGAGGCCAGGAGTTCCTGACCAGACTGGCCAACATGGCAAAACTCCATATCTACTAAAAATTCAAAAAAATTAGCTTGGTGTAGTGGCACAGATCTGTAATCCCAGCTATTCAAGTGACTGAGGAATGCAAATCTCTTGAAGCTGGGAGGAAGAGGTTGCAGTGAGCCAAGAATGGGCCATTGCACTCCAGCCTGGGAGACAGAGCAAGATTCCATCTCAATAAAATAAAATAAAATAAAAATTTAAAAAACTGTATCTATAATGAAAACTCTGGCCAGGTGTGATGACTCACGCCTATAATCTCAGCATTTCAGGAGGCTGAAGCAGGCAGATCACTTGAGGTCAGGAGTTCGACACCAGCCTGGCCAACATGCAAAACCCTGTCTCTACTAAAACTACAAACATTAGCCTGGCATGGTGGCAGGCACCTGTAATTCCACCTACTCAGGAGGCTGTGGCAGGAGGATCTCTTGAGCCTGGAACATAGAGGTTGCAGTGAGCTGAAACTCCACTCATGCCACTCCACTCTAACCTGGGTGACAGAGTGAGACTCTCTCCACAAAAGAAAGGAAAAAAAGAAAGGAAAGGAAAGGAAGGGAAGGGTAGGGAAGGGGGACAGGGAAGGGGAAGGGGGAAGGGGAAGGGGG
>NW_016107667.1:1606014-1614426 GCF_001604975.1 Cebus imitator
GAAGGGGAAGGGAGAAGGGGAAGGGGAAAAGGAAGGGGGAAAGGGAAAGGAAAGGGGAAAGGAAAAGGAAGGAAGGGAAAGAAAGAAAGAAAAAGAGAGAAAACTCAGTCTGGGCATGGTGGCTCATACTTGTAATCTCAGCAGTTTAGGAGGCTGAGGTGGGAAGATCACTTTAGGCCAGGAGTTCACAACCAGCCTGGGCGACATAGGGAGACCCCCATCTCTACAAAAAGCCAATAAAAATAATTAGCTGGGCATGGTAGTTTGTGCCTGTAGTCCTAGCTACTCAGCAGGCTGAGGCAGGAGGATTGCTAGAGTTCAGGAATTCGAGGCTGCAGTGTGTTAAAACTGTGCCATCACACTTTAGCCTGGCAACAGAGCAAGACCCTGTCTCAAAACATAAAATAATAAAATAGACATGTATTAGTCCATTTTCACACCGCTATAAAGAATACCCAAGACCGGGTAATTTATAAACAAAAGAGACTTAATTGACTCACAGTTCCGCATGGCTGGGGAGGCCTCAGGAAACTTACCATCATGACAGAATGCAAAAGGGAAGCAAGGTGTGTCTTACATGGCAGCAGGAGAAAGAGAATGCAGAGGAGACAGCCATTTTAAAAACCATCAGATCTCTTGAGAACTCCCTTACTATCAGGAGAACAGCATGGGGGAAACTACCCCATGATCCAATCATCTCCCACCAGGCCTTTCCCTCCGCATGTAGGGGTTACAATTCAAGATGAGATTTGGGTGGGGACCCTGAGACAAACCATATCAAGAAGTTTTATAATTCTAACAGGCATTTTCTTTCTTTCTTTCCCTCTCTCTCTTCTTTCCTCCCTTCCTCCCTTCTCTCTTCCTTCCTTCCCTCTCTCCCTCCCTCCCTTCCTTCCTTCCCTCCCTCCCTCCCTCCCTTCCTTCCTTCCTCCCTCCCTTTCTTGATGGAGTCTCTCTCTGTCACCCAGGCTGGAGTGCAGTGGCACAATCACAGCTCACTACAGGCTCAACCTTCCTGGGTGCAGGGAATCCTCCCACCTCAGTCTCCAGAGTAGCTGGGATTACAGGCACCAGCCAGCAACCCTGGCTAACTTTTGTATTTTTTGTAGAGATTAGGTTTCTCTGTGTTGCCTAGGCTGGTCTCAAATTTCTGAACTAAAGCAATTCACCTGTCTCAGCCTCCTAAAGTGCTGGGATTACAAGTGTAAGCCAACACACCTGACCAGCAGGATATACGTTTTATGATATGTAATAATATATATACATTTGTACTTTTATAATATATAATACATAGCTACATATATAATTCTTAGAGGGATAAAGCATTTTAACCAGAGTTGAGGTGGGAATCTTTGCTATTTACAGTCATGGAAAAAACTATAAATTGAGAATATTTGAATGAATGCTAATATCATATGAGACATCTAAAAATTATCTGCCCTTCTTTATCCAAAGAAACATATAGGGGCTGGGTGCAGTGGCTCATGCCTGTAATCCCAGCACTTTGGGAGGCCGAGGCAGGTAGATCACGAGGTCAGGAGTTCAAGACCAGCCTGGCCAGCATGGTGAAACCCCACCTCTACTAAAAATACTAAAATTAACTGGGTGTAGTGGGGCACGCCTGTAATCCCAGCTACTCAGGAGGCTGAAGCAGGAGAATTGCTTGAACCTGGGAGGTGGAGGTTGCAGTGAGCCAAGATCGCACCACTGCACTCCAGCCTGGGGGGAAAAAAGAAACATATAAAGTAAGATTTTAGATGGAAAAAAATTTTATTTTTTTCTAACACCTGTAGTTGATATTCCTAGTAATCCTTGAGCATAAATAAAACAGTAAAAATGAATTTAGTAGGCCTTTACTATCAGCTGATAATTTTGGGATAGGTTATGAACATTTTCAAATTATTATGACTCTAACAAATTGCAACTACAAAAATATTACGTCATGAATGATTGGTTATACTTAATTTTTGGCAAGCAATGAGGTAATAAAACCATATTCTGGCCAGGCGTGGTGGCTCACGCCTGTAATTCCAGCACTTTGGGAGGACGGGACAGCAGATCACAATATTAGGAGTTCGAGATCAACCTGGCCAATATGGTGAAACCCTGTCTCTACTAAAATACAAAAATTAGCCAGGCATGGTGGTGCTTGCCTGCAATCCCAGCTACTCAGGAGGCTGAGGCAGGAGAGTAATCCCTGCCTCGGGAGCGGGGGGAGGGGGGGCGGAGTTTGCAGTGAGCCGAGATCGTGCCACTGTACTCCAGCCTGGGCAACAAAGCAAGACTCTGTCTCAAAAAAAAAAAAAGACCATATTCTACATTGGGTTCTGAATTAAGAAGCTACTTGAAGGCCAACATTATTCACAGATGATGAAATTCATGAATAATTACTTAACATATTATGCGGCTGTGAAAAATATTGTCCAGGCCAGGAGCAGTAGCTCATTTCTGTAATCCAGAACTTTCAGAGGCTGAGGTAGGAGGATTGCTTGAGCCAAGAGTTCAAGACCAGCCTGGGCAACACAGGGAGACTGGTCTTTTCAAAAAAGAAAAAAAAATTAGCCAGGCATAATGGTGTGCACCTGTGGTCCTAGTTACCTGGGAGGCTGAGGCAGGAGAATAGCTTGAACCCAGGAGTTCAAGGCTACAGTGAGCTATGACCTTGCCACTCCAGCCTAGATGACAGAGCAAGGGAGAGACCCTGCCTGTTTAAAAAAAATTATTATTTTTTTGAGACAGAGTCTCACTCTGTTTCCCAGGCTGGAGTGCAGTGGCCCCATCTCAGCTCACTGTAACCTCGGCCTCCCAAGTTCAAGCGATTCTTCCACCTCAACTTCCTGAGTAGCTGGGAGTACAGGTGTGCACCACCATGCCCGGGTAATTGTTGTATTATTAATAGATACAGGGTTTCACCGTGTTGGCCAGGCTGGTCCTGAACTTCTGGCCTCAAGTTATCCACCTGCCTTGGCCTCCCAGAGTACTGGGGTAACAAGTGTGAGCCACTGTGCCCAGCCCAAAAAAAAATTTTTTTTTGGATCTCCATATGTAGGATCTATGGATCAGCAAACTTTTTCTGTAAAAAGGCAGGTTTTTTGTTTGTGTTTTTCACAATCCTGAAAAATGTAAAAACCATTCTTAACTTAGGCTATGCCAAAACAGGCCAGTGACTGAAGTTAACTTTGGTCTGCAGTTTGCTCACCCCATTCTAGGGATAATCACTTTCTTTGACTCATTATTAAATAAAGACCTAGACTTTGAAGTACATGTAAAATTGTAGATTTTTGTCCGAAAGAGGTAAAAATAATTTTTGTCTGGCAGAAGTGTAATACCAAAGTTTATGGTTTTATTGTCATATTTTACCAGTTTTGTCTCTAATTGAACAATCTTTTTTTTTTTCTGAGATGCAGTTTCATTCTTGTTGCCCAGGCTGAAGTGCAATGGTGCAATCTCAGCTCATTGCAACCTCCGCCTCCCAGGTTCAAACGATTCTCCTGCCTCAGCCTCCTCAGTATCTAGGACTAAAGGTATGCACCACCACGCCCAGCTAATTTTTTATTTTTCATTTTTTTTATTTTTAGTAGAGAGTCAGTTTCACCTTGTTGGTCAGGATGGTCTCGATTGGCTGATCTTGTCATCCACCTGCCTTGGCCTCCCAAAGTGCTGGGATTATAGGCATGAGCCATTATGCCTGGCCAACAATCTGTTTTATTTAAATTAGACTTTTAGGCCAGGCTCAGTGGCTCACACCTGTAATCTGAGCACTTTGGGAGGCCGAGGCAGGAGGATCACCTGAGGTCAGGAGTTCAAGACCAGCCTGGCCAACATGGCAAAACCTTGTCTCTACTAAAAATAAAAAAATTAGCTGGGCATGGTGGCAGATGCCTGTAGTCCCAGCTACACAGGAAGCTGAGGCAAAAGAATCACTTGAACCTGGAAGGTGGAGATTGCAGTGAGCCGAGATTGCAGTGAGCCGAGATTGCACCACTGCCCTCCAGCCTGGGTAACAGAGCAACAGTCTGTCTCAAAAAGAAATTAATTAAGTAAGTAAACTTTTAATTTTTAGATTTTTAAAGTTTTACATTCAGCTGTAAGAAATAATAATGAAGCTGGGTGCAGTGGCTCATGTCTGTAATCCCAACACTTTCAGAGGCCGAGGTGGGTGGTTCGCTTGAGGCCAGGAATTTGAGACCAGCCTGGCCAGCATAGTGAAACCCTGTCTCTACATAAAAAACAAAAAATAGCTGCATGTGGTAGTGCACGCCTGTAGTCCCAGCTACTCAGGAGGCTGAGGTGGGAGAATCACTTGAGCCGGAGATGTCAAGGCTACAGTGAGCTGAGATCGCACCACAGCACTCCAGCCGGAGCAAAAGAATGAGACCCTGTCTAAAAAGAAGAGAAGAAGAAAAAAGAAAGAAAATGAACCTCACTTCAAATTTCCCTTTTTCAGGGAAATACTCATTTTGTCAAATACCCTTTGAACTGGCTTTATCATCTTGTTTGTTCCTTCATTGATGAGTTGAGAGAACATCTTTGACATGTGTTCATTCTCATTTGTGAGCCATATTTTTAACTTTTTGAAAATTGTTATAATTATTTAGCCCACAGATAATTTGTTCCTACAGTTAGTTTCCAGTTTGGCTGAGTTTTTTGTTTAGAAAATTTTATCTGATTAGGAAAGATCAGACCAACTTTTCTCTTCTCCAGTCAAAAGAAATTGTAATTCACTTTGAGTTTCACAGTGATGATAACATATTCTTTCTCCAGTGACAGGTTATTTCTGTGAGATTTTTTGGGTAAGATAACAAGAAAGAAGTTTTAAAATAGCAGATAGCACTGGCTCTTTTTTCTTTTTCCTTTTTTAAATGTGAGATGGGGGCTGGGTGTGGTGGCTCAGGCCTATAATCTCAGCACATTGAGAGGCCAAAGTGGGTGAATGCTTTGAGCCTAGGAGCCTACATAACATAGTGAGACCTTGTCTCTACAAAAAATACAAACATTAGCTGGTGTGGTGCTGTGCGCCTGTAGTCCCAGCTACTGGGGAGGCTGAAGTGGTAGGATCACTTGAGCTGGGGATGTCGAGGTTGCAGTGAGCTGTAATCGCACCACTGCACTCCAGCCTGGGTGACTGAGCAAAACCCTGCCTCAAAAAAAAAAAAAAAAAAATGAGATGGAGCATTGCTATATTGCCCAGGCTGGAGTGAAGTGGCACGATCCTGGCTCACTGCAACCTCCACCTTCCGGGTTCAAGCGATTTTCCTGCTTCAGGCTCCTGAGTAGATGGGATTACAGGCGCACACCACCACGCCCTGCTAATTTTTGTATTTTTAGTAGAGACAGGGTTTCACCATATTGGTCAGGCCGGTCTCAAACTTCTGACCTTCTGATCTGCCTGTCTTGGCCTCCCAAAGTGCTGGGATTACAGGCATGAGCCACTGCTCCCAGCCTCTTTTTCATTTTTAAAGTAATTATTCTGTCTGAGTGAGGTGGCTCACGCCTGTAATGTCAACACTTTGAGAGGTCTAGACAGGAGGACTGCTTGAGCCCAGGAGTTCAAAACCAGCCTGGGCAACAAAGTGAGACCCCATCGCTACAAAAAATAAAAAAACTTAGCCAGATATGTTGGTGTGCACCTGCAATCCCAGCTACTCAGGAGGATGAGATGGGAGGATTGCTTGAGCCTGGGAGGTCAAGGCTGCAGTGAGCTATGATTGCACCACTGTGCTTCAGCCTAAGTGACAGAGTGAGACACTGTCTCAAAAACATAAACAAACAAAAATAAATTAAGCAATGATTCCAACAGTATATCAGCATAAATGTCTATGAGTAATTGGTAAAAACAAAAACAAAAACAAAAAAACCTATGTGTCCTTCAGACTTCAATTTTTTGCTTCTATTGAGAATCAGGTGGTTAATAATATAAGTCATCACCTAATAGAAAAGGTTGGATTTCTCAGATGCAAAGGTTAGAAGTCATTTAGTCTAGTACACTGTTTCTGAACATGACTAGAATAAGTCTCCTTCAAAAAAAAAAAGAAAAAAGAAAAAACATAAAATGGTACAGTGCATGGTGGCTCACGCCTATAATCCCAGCACTTTGGGAGGCCAAGGTGGGAGAATCACCTGGGGTCAGTAGTTCGATACCAGCCTAGCCAACATGGTGAAACTTCACCTCTACTAAAAATACAAAAATTAGCCAGGCATGGTGGTGGGCACCTGTAATCCCAGCTACTCGGGATGCTGAAGCCAGAGAATTGCTTGAACCTGAGAGGCGGAGGTTACAGTGAGCCAAGACTGCCCCACTGCACTCCAGACTAGGCAACAAGAGTGGAAACAAACAAAAAACATAAGACAAAATTTTGTTATGTGAAATCTCAACATACACATAAATAAAGACAATACTATAACAAACTCCATGTAACCATCATTTAAATCCTACATTAGCAATATTTGGCTAATCTTGTTTCATCCATATCCATCATTTTCCCAAGCTTGGCAAATCCCAGATATGTTAGGATTTCATCATTAAATACTTCAGTCTGCATTTCTAAGAGATAATGCTATGGCCTGAATGTTTGTGTCCCCCCAAGAATTCATATATTGAAGCCTCATCTGCCAGGTGCCATGGTGTGCATCTGTAATCCCAGTACTTTGGGAGGCTGAGGCTAGGGGATCACTTGAGGCCACTGCACTCCGCGTGGGTACAGAGCCAGACCCTCTCTCTCAAAAAAAAAAAAAAAAAAAAAAAAAAAAAAAAAAAAAAAAAAAAAAAAAAAAAAAAAAAAGAAAAAGAAAAGAAAAAGAAACGTAATCGTCAATATATGTGATAGTATGTATTAGTCAGGGTTCTCTAGAGGGACAGAACTAATAGGATAGGTGTATATTTGAAAGGGAGTTTATTAAGGAGTGATCACAAGGTGAAGTCCCACGATAGGTCATCTGCAAGATGAGGATCAAGGAAGCTAATAGTGGCTCAGTCCGAATCCCAAAATCTCAAAAATAGGGAAGCTGATAGTGCAGCCTTCAGTCTGTGGCCAAAGGCCCGAGAGCCCCTGGCAAACCACTGGTTTAAGTCCAAGAGTCCCAGAGCCACAGAACCTGGAGCCTAATGTTCAAGGGAAGGAAGCATCCAGCATGGAAGAAAGATGAAGGGCAGAAGACTCAGCAAGTCAGCTGATTCCACCTTCTTCTGCCTACTTTTTCTAGCAGTGCTGGCAGCTGATTTGATGGAGAATGGGTCTGCCTCTCTCAGTCCCCTGACTCAATGTTAAACTCCTCTGGCAACACCCTCACAGACGCACCCAGAAACACTTTGCATCCCTCAATCCAATCAAGTTGACACTTAATATTAACCATCACATGGTATTAGGAGATAGAGCTAATGGGAGGTGATTAGAACCTGAGGGCTTCACCCTCAGGAGTGGGACTAGTGTCCTTATTAAAAAAGGCCGCAGAGGCTGGGTAAGATGGATTTCACCTGCAATCCCAGCACTTTGGGAGGCTGAGGCAGGAGGATAGGATCATATGTGATCAAAACCAGCCTGGGCAATGTAGTGAGACTTCATCTCTCCAAAAAAAAAAAAAAAAAAATTTAGCCGAGCAGGTGTACATGCCCATAGTCCCAGCTACTCAGGAGGCTGAGTTGGGAGGATCACTTGAGCCCATGAGGTCAAAGCTGCAGTGATCATGCCACTGCACGCCAGTCTAGGTGACAGAGTGAGACACTGTCTCAACAAACAAACAAACAAACAAACAAACCCAGAGAGTTACTTTCCCTCTTCCACAACATGAGGATACAGGAGAAAGCACCTTCTATGAACCAGGAAATGGACCCAGACCTCACCAGACACTGAATCTGCCAGTGACTTTGCTTTTGGCTTCCAGTATCCGGAACTGTGAAAAACAAGTTTCTGTTGTTTATACTCAGTCTATGATACTGAATTATAGCGGCCCAAATGAACTAAGACACTTTTTAACATTACAATACCATTCTCACACCAAAAAAATACTAATAATTTCACAACAGAATCTGATATCCAGCCAGTATTCAAATATGCCTCAGGTGTCAAGTTTCTTTTTATAAATGATTCAAAACAGGATCTAAACAAAGGTGGTATATTTGGTTGAATTTTTTTTTGACATACAATAAATGGTACATCTTAAGAGTGTACAATCTGAGAACTTTTGACATGTTATTCACTTGATAAATTGCTACCAAAACCAACATGATGAACATAACCATCACCTCCAAACTTACCTCATACTCTGTGGTAATCTCTTCTCATCTCACCATACAATCCCATCCCTAAGCACTTAGTGATCTACTTTTTCCCCGTTTTTGACTTGTTTTATGGTAGTATTTGCTTTATTGTGGTGCTCTGGAACTGAATCTGCAATATCTTCAAGGTATTCCTG
>NW_016107667.1:1618788-1621439 GCF_001604975.1 Cebus imitator
CAGCCTCCTGAGTAGCTGGGATTACAGGCACGCGCCACCACGCCCAGCTGATTTTTTGTATTTTTAGTAGAGACGGGGTTTCACCATGTTGACCAGGATGGTCTCGATCTCTTGACCCCGTGATCCACCCGCCTCGGCCTCCTGCATTTCATCTTTTCCCTTCTCGTCTTGTCTTTTCTAGACAGGGTCTCGTCCTGTTACCCAGGCTGGAGTGCAGCAGCGTGATCACAGCTCACTGCAGCCTTGACCTCCTGGGCTCAAGCCATCCTCCCACCTCAAACTCTGTAGTAGCTGGTACTACAGGTGTGTGCCACCATGCTCAGCTTATTTTTTATCTGTTGTAGAGATGGCGTCGCACTGTGTTTCCAGGTTGGTCTCCAATTAGTGGGCTCCTCTGCCTCCTGAAGTGTTGGGATTATAGGCGTGAGCCACTGCACCACTGCACCTGGCCTGTCATTCTTTTTGCCTCCTCCACAGTTTTTTTATTTTTTTATTTTTTTTAAAGATGGGGTTTCACCATGATGGCCAGGTTGGTCTTGAACTCCTGGCCTCAGGTGATCCACCCACCTTGGCCTCCCAAAGTGCTAGGATTACAGGCATGAGCTACTGCACCCGGTGCCTCCTCCACACTTTTGTTAGTTAAAAATATTCCTACTTTGTCAAGACATCATATTTTTATGCTGTATTTATACTTCCTTTTTTTTTTTTTTTTTTTTTTTTTTTTGTGTTTTTTTTTTTTTTTTTTTTGAGACATGGTCTTGCTCCATTACCCAGGCTGTAGTGCAATGCTGTTATCTCAGCTCACTGCAGCTTTGACCTCCCAGACTCAAGTGATCCTCCTCACTCAGACTCCTGAGTAGCTGACTAGCTACACCTGACTAGCTTTTTATATTTATTTTTATTTGTAGAGATGAGGTCTCCCTATATTGCACAGGCTGGTCTTTAACTCCTGGGCTCAAGTGATTCTCCTGCCTCAGTTTCCCAAAGTGCTGGAATTACAAGTGTGAGCCACCATGTCCTGCCCGCAGATGTCTTACAGCTTTGATTTCCACCTATTAAAATGCCAGTAGTGCCGACAAATCATTATGACAATCGATAATACTCTCCCCACCACATTTTCAAAATGTTGAGAGTGCAGTGAGAACCTAGGTAGACAGGAAAGAGCACTGACCTAGGAGTCAGTCAGGAGGGACAAGAGACAGCTATTCACTCTGGCCCAATCACTTTACCATTCAGGGTTTCACTTTCCTCATCTGAAAAATGTAGAACTTGGTCTGTGTCATCACTAACATCTATTTGATGCTTACATGTACACTGATAGCATCATATATATATATGTATGTATTTTAGAAATAGAGATGTATCTCACTATGTTGCCCAGGCTGGTGTTGAACTTCTGGGGCCAAGCAATCCTGTTGCCTTGGCCTCACAGTGCTAGAATTACAGGTGTAAGTCAATGCGCCTAGCCATGTGTCTTTCTTATTGCTAGTTGAAGAAACTATAACTGCTTAAAGGTATACAGCCGTATCTCCCTCTGCTGGGTGAGTGATATGTCACAAATGCAAACAGAAGATTTCTTTTTTTGAGACAAGAGTCTCACTCTGTTGCCCAGGCTGGAGTGCAGTGGTGTGATCTCAGCTCACTGTAACCTCTGCCTCCCGGGTAAGCAGTTTTCTTGCCTCGGCCTCTCAAGTAGCTGGGACTACAGGCACACGCTGCCATGCCTGGCTAATTTTTTTCTATTTTTTTAGTAGAGATGGGTTTCACCATGTTGCCCAGGCTGGTTGCGAACTCCTGAGCTCAGGCAATCCACTTGCCTCAGAGCTGGGATTACAGATGTCAGCCACCATGCCTGGCTGAAACGGATTTTTTATGTTTTCAGTGCAGGAGCTGCCATTTTTCAGGATTTATTAACCACACACAACATGCTGCCAATTGATAAATGTAGACAGCCTTTGTTTCAAAGCTTGGTTACCATCTTCATTTTCCCAAATAGATATATATTTATCTATCACAACAAAGTCCCTATATTCAGGTACTCATTATCTAAACTAAATTTAGAAAAGCAGATTAGTCTGCACATGAAACTGACATATTGAATTGATCAAGGGCTTTTGGCTGGAATTATTTGGCTCATTCCCTCAATCATCTCCAGGGGATAATTATCTCCAAAGAAGGAATTTCCTGTTGGAGTTAACAGACTTTCAAGAAGTATTCGGCAGATCATTAATCTTTTAATGGCTAAACCATGAAAAAAAAATCAGTTACTTATTAAATAGTTTTAGAATACTGTTACCCCAGCTTCAGACTTCCTACAATGTACTATGAACTGAATGCTTGTGTCTCCCAAATTCATATGTTGCAATCCTAATCCTCAATGTGCTACCATTTGGAGATGGGGCCTTTGGGAGGTAATTAGGTCCTGGGGATGCAACCCACATGATGAGACTAGTGCCCTTATAAGAAGAGCTGTGAAGAAGAGAGCTTGCTTTCTGTTTCTCTGCCATCTGAAGACACAGTAAGAAGATGGCCACCTGGGCTGGGTGCTGTGCCTCATGTCTGTAATCCCAGCACTTTGGGAGGCTGAGGCAGGCAGATCAATGGAGGCCAGGAGTTGGAGAACAGCCTGGCCAACATGAGGAAACCCTGTC
>NW_016107667.1:1624461-1627079 GCF_001604975.1 Cebus imitator
TTTGAGACGGAGTCTCGCTCTGTCACCAGGCTGGAGTGCAGTGGTGTTGTCTCAGCTCACCACAACATCCACCTTTCAGGTTCAAGCGATTCTCCTGCCTCAGTCTCCCAAGAAGCTGGGATTACGGGCATGCACCACCATGCCTGGCTAATGTTAGTATTTTTAATAGAGACGGGGTTTCACTATGTTGGCCAGGCTGGTCTCAAACTCCTGACCTCATGATCTGTCTGCGTCAGCCTCCCAAAGTGCTGGGATTTCAGGCATGAGCCACCATGCTGGGCCTTGTATTTATACTTCTATCTAAAGTTACATTTTCTCTTCGATGTAGCAGGCCATGCATGTTTCTGCCTCAGGACCTTTGCGTTTGCTCTTCATGACTTATTCTCTCCCTTGATTCAGATCTCAGCTTAGATGTCACCTCCCTGAGCAACTTATCTGAAAAGGCAACTCTTCCTTTCCACCCCATTCATTCCCTTACCGTTTAATTTCCTTTATAGCATGTATCAAGATTTAATATTATGTATTTGTGACACAATTAATCATAATTTTAAAAATTCGGCCAGGCACAGTGGCTCATGCCTGTAATTCCAACACTTTGGCAGGCCAAGGAGGCGGATTACTTGAGGCCAGGAGTTTGAGACCAGTTTGGCCAACATGGCAAAACCCCGTCTCTACAAAAAGTGCAAAAATTAGCCAGGCACGGTGGCTCACACCTGTAATCCCAGCACTTTGGGAGGCCAAGGGGGTGGATCAGGAGCTCCAGACCAGTCTGGCCAACATAGTGAAAATAAAAAAGATTAGCTAGGTGTGGTGGTGTGCACCTGTAATCCCAGCTACTTAGGAGGCTGAGGTAGGAGAATCACATGAACTCGGGAGGCAGAGGTTGCAGGGAGAGATCGTGCCATTGCTCTCCAGCCAGGGTGACAGAGCAAGAATCCATCTTAAAAAAAAATTAGGTGGACATTGCGGTGCCCTTCTAAGTCTCAGCTACCTGGGAGGCTGAGGCAGAGAATCTCTTGAACCCAAGTGGCAGAGGTTGCAGTGAGCCTAGATCACGCCACTGCTCTCCAGCCTGGGTGACTGAGAAAGACTTCGTCTCAAAAAACAAAACAAAACAAAACAATCCCACCAATAATAATAATAATACTTTTTAAAAATCGGTCTTCATCACATGTTCTTGGCACAGTGCTCCTAAAACCTATAAAATTTCCTAAGTGAAAAGAGGTAAAAAGTGTGTTTGGTAATTCTTAAGAAGCCCCTTTCAACTATACCTGAATTTAAGTGAAGGAAGTGACTTTAGCCCCTAGATAACCCCAGGATCTGGGCTGGCTGCCAGGGGAACCAGTCATGTGTCTACAAGGCTGAAACTTTCAGCATTCCTGGCCCCATGCCCAAAGGAGAGGAGCTGATGATTTAATCAATCGTGCCTATATAATGAGGCCTACATAGAACCCCAAAAGTATTGAATTCTGAAAGCTTCTGAGCTGGTGAACACATCAAGGTGCTGGGAAGGTGTTCTGCCTGGAGGGGCATGGAACACATCCTGCCCCTGCTGAGGTGCATCTTGTCCTATGCATCTCTTTAGTCGGCTGTTTCTGAGTTGCATCTTTTACAAAAAACTGGTAAATGTAAGTAAAATGTTTCCCCAAGTTCTGCAAGCCATTCTAGCAAATTGTCAAAACCATGGATGTCACAGGAAGCTGTGTGGTATGGCGAGCTGGTCGGAAGTGTGGGAGAACTGGGCTTGCCATTAGTGTCTGAAATAGGGGTAGTTTTGTGAAACTGGACTTTTAATTTGTGGGTTCTGACATTAACTATATGTGGATAGAGTTAGAATTGCATTACATTGGAGGACCGCCAGCTGGTGTCAGAGATTGGCTGGTGTTGGAAAAAACCCACACATTTGATTTCAGGAGTGTTGTGTACATTTAGGGAAATAGTGTTTCCCCAGAGTATTTAAATGTTATCATAGTTGCCTCACTAGAAAGTAATTCCATGAGGGAGGTTTTGCTGTGTTCATTGAGTTTTCCCATTCCCAAGAACAGTTCCTAGCATGTAATAGGTGCTCAGCAAACATCTGTTGAATGAATAAATAAATCCTAAAAGAGGAAAACCAAACAAATATCATAAAAACTGTGAATATGCAAACATTATTATTATGGAGGTAGTGTGCTGGAACCAATTAAAATATACATATATAACCCTAGTTTATATTTTTTTGACATCCTGAATCATAAAACCCTAGTTCATGAATAGTTGGGCAATCAAAGGAGAACCTTCCTAATATCAATGTCTAAGGTATCCCTTTTTATTTCTATCACTAATCATATTGTATTGTACTTTTCTTTCTTTCTCTTTCTTTCTTTCTTTCTTTCTTTCTTTCTTTCTTTCTTTCTTTCTTTCTTTCGTCTTTCTGTCTTTCTTCTTTCTTTCTTTCTTTTTTTCTTTCTTTCTTCTTTCTCTTTCTCTCTCTCTCGTTCCTTTTTTTTTTGACAGAATCTCACTCTTTTGCCTAGGCTGGAATGCAGTGGTGCGATCTTGGCCCACTGCAACCTCTGCCTCCTGGGTTCAAGTGATTCTCCTGCCTCAGCCTCCCATGTAGCTGCGATTACAGGTGA
>NW_016107667.1:1627189-1629127 GCF_001604975.1 Cebus imitator
GCTGATTTTTTTTATTTTTTGTAGTGGTTTTGATCTTGCCATGTTGCCCAGGCTGGTCTCAAACTTCTGGGCTCAAGCAGTCCTCCTGTCTTGGCCTCCCAAAGTACTGGGATTATAGGCATGAGCCACCATGCTCGGCCAAGTCTTTAAAATGTAAGCCATTATGATGAATGTGTAATGGTATCTTTTTTTTTTTTCAGACAGTCTTACTCTGTCACCCAGGCTGGAGTGCAGTGGTGCAATCTCGGCTCACTGCAACTTCCAGCAATTCAAGCAATTCTCCTGCCTCAGCCTCCCGAGTAGCTGGGATTACAGTCATATATCACCACACTTGGCTAATTTTTTTGTATTTTTAGTAGAGACAGGGTTTCACCATGTTGGTCAGGCTGGTCTCAAACTCCCAACCTCAGGTGATCCACCCGCCTCGGCTTCCGAAAGTGCTGGGATTATAGGCGTGAGCCACCGCGCCCAGCTGTTCTAATGGTTTTATAAGGGGCTTTTCCCTCTTTTGCTTGGTACTTCTCCTTCCTGCCATCATAGGAAGAAGGATGTGTTTGCTTCCCCTTCTGCTATGGTTGTAAGTTTCCTGAGGCCTCCCTAGCCATGTGGAACTGTGAGTCAATTAAACCTCTTTCGCTTATCAATAACCCAGTCTTGGACAGTTCTTTAAGAACAGACTAATACGAGGTTGTGGCTCTGTCACCCAGGCTGGAGGAGTGCAGTGGCATGACCTCAGCCCATGGCAGCCTCGACCTCCTGAGCTCAAGGATCCTCCCACCTCAGCCTCCCAAGTAGCTGGGACTACAGGCATGTGCCACTGTGCCTGTGTTTTCCAGGTTGGTCTCAAATTCCTGGGCTCAAGTGATCCTCCCGCCTCAGCCTCACAAAATGTTGGGATTACAGGCGTGAGCCACTGTGCCTGACCCCATACTTCAATTTCTAATTGCTACTTCCATGTCATCCTCCTTTTGGGGATTTATTTAGATTTTTTCTGGAAAATCCCCTCAAGAAATTTCTCATGAAAGATTAGGCTGTTTTGAATATCTTTATGCCTGAAAATATCTTTGTTTTATCTTCACATAAGATGGATGCCTTAGTTAAGTATGGAATTTTAGGTCTAACACTTTTCTCCTCCATCTTTGAGGATGTTTTTCCAATTCCTTCCAGCACTTGGTGATGAGAAATCTGAAAGCAGTCTGAATTTGGATACTTTTCAAGTGACATGGTTTTTCAACTCCCGCTACGGAAGACTTTTGGATTTCTGAAATCTCAGTAGAATGTGTGGACCTTTTTAATTAGTCCCGTTTGATACTTGGTGAGTTATTTTTCCCCAAGTTACGGAAAATTTTCTTCTGTTATTTATTTTCCCACACTCTTGTCTTTGTTCTCTCCTTCTTTACCTTAAAATATCTTCCATCTGCTGGCTTTCTGATTTATGTTCTGAGAGACTTCCTCTACTGTGTCCTCTCGATTACTTGGTTTGCAGATAAACCCCTTGATCATTTTCCCACTCTCTTACAGTACTTTGGCAATCACTCATTCAGTTGTCTGATTAATACCCTTTCACTGAAGACTTTTTGCACTATGCCCTGTATCTTAACACTAACACATGGCACAGTGCATTTGCATTCTGCCACACTATACCATGTACATTAATCAGGACTTTTGGAAAGTCTCTTGTTTCCAGAGGCATTGCTATTTCTGATGGGGGTCTGTTACTGAGTTAGTTCATATTGGTCCTTTATTTTCGTTTTTGTTTGGTTTTATGGTTGTTTGCTTCTTTGAGATGGCATCTCACTCGTGTTACCCAGGCTGAAGTGCAGTGGTGCAAACACAGCTCACTGCAGCCTCGACCTCCCAGGCTCACATGAGTCTCCCACCTCAGCCTCCTGAGTAGCTGGGACCACAGACATGTGCCACCACACCTGGCTAATTTTT
>NW_016107667.1:1630547-1631919 GCF_001604975.1 Cebus imitator
TTTTAGTAGAGATGGGGTTTCACCATGTTGGCCAGGCTGGTCTCAAACTCCTGGCCTCAGTGATCCACCTGCCTCAGCCTCCCAAAATGCTGGGATTTATAGGCATGAGCCACCACACCTGCCCTACATCTAGCTTTTTAAGGAAAAGGCAGTATGGAAACTATGAAATGGAAAAAGAAGTTACAGCATAGTATTATACACACATTGTACCCATGTAAAAAATGTATGTGTGAATGTATACACACACAGATATGTATATATGTGCAAATAGATATATAGATACATAACACATATGTATATATGTGTATATGTATATATATTAACATATAAAGATGCAGAAACATAAATTAGTAATCACATCACACTCTTGACAAGGTATTTTAGGAGGTTTAGGATTACTAAAATGGTTACTGAACAGCATTAGCATTATGACATTTATTCCAATTAGGAGAGACTAATTATATATAATTACACATATATTTGAAAAAATACATTCCAATTTCATTTCTGACATGGAAAGAGCTTAGAATTTGTCACTCATGTCCTTACAGAAAGGAAGCTGAAAAACTGAAAATCAATGACTTTAATGATTTTTCTTGGACCCATGAGAGAGTTGAGGTTGCAAGGCAAACCATCACCTCAAAATCTGGAGGGACAAAAAAATAAAGAGAATCACAGATGAAGTCAGTTTACCTGGAACACAGCCACACACTGGCAGGAACACTTCCACAGTAACTGATGAGTGGCTTAAGGCTGGGTGTGGACCAACATAAGAGTGAGAAACTCCGGCGGTGGCTCACGCCTGTAATCCCAACACTTTGGGAGGCCAAAGTGGGTGGATCACTTGAGGTCAGGAGGTCAAGACCAGTCTGGCCAAAATGGTGAAACCCCATCTCTACTAAAAAAAATTTTTTTTTTGAGATGGTGGACTCATTCTGTCACCCAGGCTGGAGTGCAATGGCACAACCTTGGCTCACCGCAACCTCCACCTCCTGGGTTCAAACGATTCTCCTGCCTCAGCACCCCGAGTAGCTGGAATTATAGGCATGTGCCACCACCGCCAGCTAATTTTTGTATTTTTGTAGAGATGGGGTTTCACCATGTTGGCCAGGTTGGTCTTGAACTCCTGACATCAGGTGATCCACCCACTTCAGCCTTCCAAAGCACTGGGATTACAGGCATGAGCCACCACGCCCGGCTTCTACTAAAAATTTTTTAAAAATTAGCCAGGCCTGGTGGTGGGCACCTGTAATCCCAGCTACTTGGAGGCTGAGGCAGGAGAACTGCTTGAACCTGGGAGGCAAAGGTTGCAGTGAGCCAAGATCAGGCCATTGCATTCTGGCCTGGGCAACAGAGTGAGACTCCATCTCAA
>NW_016107667.1:1632724-1633844 GCF_001604975.1 Cebus imitator
TTGGAAAGCCAAGGCAGGAGGATCACAAGGTCAGGAGTTCAAGACCAGCCTGACCAACATGTTGAAACCCCGGCTCTACTAAAAATACAAAATTAGCCAGGCGTGGTGGTGCGTGCCTCTAATCCCAGCTACTCAGGAGGCTAAGGCAAGAGAATTGCTTGAACTCAGGAGGCGGAGGTTGTAGTGAGCTAAGATTGTGCCACTGCACTCCAGCCTGGGTGACAGAGCAAGACTCTGTCTCAAGAAAAAAAAAAAAAAAAAAAGATGAGAAAATCCTGTGGGTTGGAGTCTTAGTGAGTTTTACTTCTAGGAACCCAACCAGATTTTTACTATAAGGAATCAAGAAGGAACACTTGCTTCTGGCAGGGTAAGAGGAAAATTAACCATTCTAAAATATGCCACAGTGTTCTACCAAAGGCCTAGTTAGCAGGGCAAAAACTTTTCAGAGCCTTATCTGACTTAGGGAGGTTACCCAAATTCAGCCGCTCTAGCCTTTCTGTCTCACCTAAGGAGGAAAAAAGTCACAGCCCAGAGATACAAACATGAGCTTTAATAACAGAATTCTAGAATGATTTGTATTCTCCTTACGTACCTTACCACCGCATCAACAGGACTCCAGCATAACAACAACGGATTCCAGCTGAAGGAGCTGCAAGGTAACGATTCCATTTAAGGAGTTTTTAGAGAAACACGAAGACAACAGGGGAGACAAAAACTAGGACACACGAATAAATTAAAGCCTCCAATACCTACAGCAACAAATTTAAACGCAGTCCAACTCCTAGCCAGATTAACACAAAACCTCACACTATCTGCCTACTAATCTCAGTTCCTCCTACCTGATAAATAATGCCCATATTTCTACAAAAAAATCACATGGCATACTATGTTTTAAGGCAAGGAAAGAAAATAAAAAAGCAACCATCAGACCAGACTCAGTTAGGTCACAGATTTTGGAATGGAAAATAACTATGATTAGTATGTTAAGGGCTCTCATGGGAAAAGTAGTTTACATGAAAGAACAGATGTGCCGGGCGCGGTGGCTCAAGCCTGTAATCCCAGCACTTTGGGAGGCCGAGGCGGGTGGATCACGAGGTCAAGAGATCGAGACCATCCTGGT
>NW_016107667.1:1636620-1637859 GCF_001604975.1 Cebus imitator
ACTCTGTCTCCAAAAAGAAAAAAAAAAAGAAAGAACAGATGCATAATGTATGCAGAGAGATGGAAACTCTAAGAAACAATAAAAGGAAATGCTAGAAATTGTAGAAATAACACCATAACAGAAAAGAGGAATGTCTCTGATGGGCTTGTCAGTGGACTAGACACAATCAGTGAACCTGAAGTTACGTTAACTGAAACTTCCCAAATTGAAATACAAAGAGAAAAATAAAACAAGAAAACCTGAAGGGAATGTCCAAGAACTGTGGACAATATGAAAAAGTGTAAGATACATGTATTGGAAAACCAGAAGAATAGAGAACAGAAGAAATATTTGAATAATGGCTCCGAATTTTCCCAAAATTAATGACAGACATCAAACCACATCCAGTCTTAGTCATTTTTGGGCTGCTATAAAAGAATACCTGAGACTGTTGAATTTATAATGGATAGAAATTTATTTCTCACAGTTTTAGAGGGAAGTTCAAGATCAAAGAGGTGGCAGCTGGCAAGGGTCTTCTTGTTACATTATCCCATGGCAGAAGGTGGGAGGGCAAGAGCGGATGAGAGAGAGAGAGAATGCAAGAGAAATGCGTACTCCTCGTTTTAGAAGGAAATCACTCTAGTGGTAATAAACCCACTCCTCAGGTAATGGCTCTGTCCTCATGACCTAATCACCTATTAAAAGTTAAAGTCCCCCCTCCCAACACTTCCATATTGGGGATCAAGTTTCCAACACATTAATTTTGGGAGACCCATTCAAACCATTGTACCCAGAACCCTCAGAGAAGACTAAGCAGGATAAATATTATAAAAACTATATTTTAGCATATCATATTCAAATTGCAGAAAATCAAAGTTAAAATCTTGAAAGAAGCCAGAAAACCACCTTACCTATAGAGGAACAAGCATAAGAATTACATTGGTCTTCTCATCAGAAACCATGAAAATATAGAGTAGAGTGAAATATTTGAATTTTTGCAAGAAAAAACCCACCAACTTAGAATTCTCTATATCCAAAAGTGAAGGAGAAAGAGACTTTCAAAATCAAAAACTGAGAGAATTTATTACCAGCACACCTGCCTTGCAAAAAGTGTTAAAAGAAGTTACCGTTGGGCGCGGTGGCTCCAGCCTGTAATCCCAGCACTTTGGAAAGCCAAGGCAGGAGGATCACAAGGTCAGGAGTTCAAGACCAGCCTGACCAACATGTTGAAACCCCGGCTCTACTAAAAATACAAAATTA
>NW_016107667.1:1638479-1653399 GCF_001604975.1 Cebus imitator
CAAAAACTAAAATCATATAGACCAGAAACTCTCATGCATATCAAGAAAGGAAGAGAATCAGAGAAGGAATAAAAATAACCTTTTACTTTTCTTACTAACTGATCTAATAGATGACCATTCAAAGTAATAATAGCAACAAGGAAATGGGTGATTATAGGATGGAAATGTGAAATCAATGAAAGCCATGTTTCTTTGCTTTAGAAAGCAGTAGAAAGGAGTTGCCAATTTGTTTGTGTTTATTTTTTAGTCTCGCTTTGTCGCCCAGGCTTGAGTACAATGGTGCGATCTTGGCTCACTGCAACCTCCACCTCCCAGGTTCAAGGGACTCTCCTGCCACAGTCTCCCAATTTGCAGGGATTACAGGCACCTGCCTCCATGCCCGGCTAATTTTTGTATTTTAGTAAGGAGGGGTTTTTACCATATTGGCCAGGCTGGTCTTGAATTCCTGACCTCAAGTGATCTGCCTACCTTGGCCGCCTGAAGTTCTGGGATTATAAACATGAACAACCATGTGTGGCCAGCAAATACTGTTATAAAGTACCTGTACTATTCATGAAGGACCTGTACTACTCATGAAGCAGTTTGGTGTTATTTGAAGGTGGACTTAGTTGTGAATGTTTTGTTTTGTTTTGTTTTGTTTTCTGAGACGGAGTTTTGCTCTTGTTACCCAGGCTGGAGTGCAATAGCGTGATCTCGGCTCACCGCAACCTCCGCCTCCTGGGTTCAGGCAATTCTCCTGCCTCAGCCTCCTGAGTAGCTGGGATTACAGGCATGCACCACCATGCCCAGCTAATGTTTTGCATTTTTAGTAGAGACGGGGTTTCACCATGTTGACCAGGATAGTTAAGAATGTATATTGCAATTTTTTTTTTTTTGAGATGGAATTTAGTTCTGTCACCCAGGCTGGAGTGCATTGGCACAATCTCAGCTCATTGCAACCTCCATCTTCTGGGCTCAAGCAATTCTCCTGCCTCAGCCTCCAGAGTAGCTGTGATTACAGGCACACACCACCACAGCCAGCTAATTTTTGTATTTTTAGTAGAGGTGGGGTTTCACCATGTTGGCCAGGCTGGTCTGGAACTCCTGACCTCAGGTAATCCACTTGCCTCCACCTCCCAAAGTGCTGGGATTACAGGTGTGAGCCACTGCGCCCAGCCAAGCAATTTTTCAAAGTAGTGAACAATTCACATGCTAAGAGAGAAGAAAAAATGGGTTATTGCTCTAAGCATAGATGACAATTCCTGGAAGATTGGGCTCAAGTTCTGGAGGGAAGATGATCCCACTTGGCATCACTTCGTTTTCATACCTCTATGGCCAGCCAACCCCACCCAGATGGGAGTGTGCACAGGCTTCTTCCTTAGCCTGCAGCAGTGGGAACTGATGGTGCTGTGATGGGTCCACAAGGAGACACGTGCCATGGAGTTGATGGCAATGTTGATTACGGTGGGAAGGAGTGAGAGGCCATCTGATGAACTACTTTGGGTAGTCCAATGTGAGGGGTGCACTCCATGGAAAACTCTGCAACAGTTAGCATCGAGGGAATCTCTGGAGAAAACTGAGGCCCAGAGGAGGGGTGTGGCTCTCTGAAGGTCTCTGAGCAACAGTCAGCGGCAGGGCCAGGACTTCAGCCCGTGTGCTCCGACTCCCACTTTGATGTCCTTTCCTCTTCACCACAGCAGCCTCCTGTGCTTTATTTAATTTGGATTTTCACTTTTTGGAGTTTTCCACATCATGACTTCCTCCTAATTAACGTGCACAGATCCTAAGAAGCCAGGATAGCACAGGAAAGAAACAGACTTTAGCTCCAGTCTATTAGACAGATATTATTATTAGAAAAAAGGACCAACTAAGACTCCATCATCTTTCCAAAGGGATAAGCTACTGGAAGAGGGCTAACATGTTAAGTGGAATGACTCTGTGTCGGCTTGACGGCTAAGCTTTTTGGTAGTGAAACATTTCTGTCTAGGCCAAAACAGATAGTAAGATCTTCTATGTTGAAAATTAATTTTGTAAACAGGAAGAGAGAAATGTAGAAAACAGGATGAATGTGGCTAGCAAAGAACAGACGTGGGTGCTGGGCTGAGGAGAGTTCTGTTCCCCATTTGCAGCTCTAGAGGCAGGTGGAGCTGACCTGAGTTGAAACAAAAGTGCTCCCAAGTGTGCCTAAGTGTTTTTTCTATTGTTGTTGTTGTTGTTTGTTTGTTTTGACATGGCATCTTGCTCTGTCACCCAGGCTGGAGTGTAGTGGTGTGATCTTGGCTCACAGCAACCTCCACCTCTCAGGTTCAAGCGATTCTTGTGCCTCAGCCTCACGAGTAGCTGGGACTACAGGCACCCGCCACCATGCCCAGCTAATTTTTGCATTTTTAGTAGAAATAGGGTTTCATCATGTTGGCCAGACTAGTCTTGAACTCCTGACCTCAAGTGATCTGCCTGACAAGGCCTCCCAAAGTGCTAGGATTACAGGTGTGAGCCACCGTGCCTGGGCCAAAGGTTGGGTTTTAAAGTCTTCAGAAGATATCCTTTATTAAGATTTTGTTTGTAATGGTGGCACGTGCCTATAGTCCCAGGTACTTGGGAGGCTGAGGCAGGAGAATTGCTTGATCCCAGGAGGGGGAGGTTGCAGTGAGCCGAGATTGTGCCACTGCACTCCAACCTGGTGACAGAGTGAGACTCTGTCTCAAACAAACAAAAAACAAACCAACCCTCAAGAGAGTAAAGATAGGCCAGGCTCAGCAGCTCAGACCTGTAATCTCAGCACTCTGGGAGCCTGAGGCAGGGGGATGGCTTGAGCTCCACCAAAAATACAAAAATTAGCCTGTAGTGGCATGTGTCTGTAGCCCCAGCTACTTTGAGCCTGGGTGGCTGAGACCTCAGTAATCTGTGATTGTGTTGCCATTCTCCAGCCTGGACAACAGTGAGATCTTGTCTCAAAAAAAAAAAAAAAAAGAAAGAAAGAAAGTAGATAACCCACAGAATGGGAGAAAATATTTGCCAATCATATACCTGGTAAAGGATTTGTACCTAGAACATACAAAAAAACTCTCAGAATTCAACAGCATAAAGACAAATAACACTTTCCAAATGGGCAAAAGATCTCAATAAATATTTCTCCAAAGAATAGATAAATGGCCAATGAGCACACAAAAAATATTCCACATAGTCATTATGGAAATGCAAATTAAAACCCGCGTAGAAACTATTTTATTTTTATTTCTAAATGTATTTTTATTTTTGCATGTGTGTGTTTTTGTTTGTTTTTTTGTTTTTGTTTTTGAGACGGAGTCTCGGTCTGTCACCAGGCTGGAGTGCAGTGGCCTGATCTCGGCTCACTGCAACCTCTACCTCCCAAGTAGCTGGGACTACAGGTGTGTGCCACCTCATCCTGCTAATTTTTTGTATTTTAGTAGAGACAGGGTTTCACACTGTTGACCAGGCTGGTCTCCATCTCCTGACCTTGTGATCTGCCCACCTTGGCCTCCCAAAGTGCTGGGATTACAGGTGTGAGCCACTGTGCCCGGCCTATTTTTGTTTTTGAGACGGAGTCTTGCTCTGTCGCACAGGCTGGAGTGCAGTGATGCAATCTTGGTTCACTGCAACCTCTGCCTCCTGGGTTCAAGCAATTCTCCTGTCTCAGCCTTCCAAGTAGCTGGGAGTACACGTGCCTGCCACCATGCCTGGTTAGTTTTCTGTATTTTTAGTAGAGATGGGTTTTCACCATGTTGGCCAGGCTGGTCTTGAACTCCTGACCTCAAGTGATCTGCCCCCCTCAACCTCCTACAAGTGCTGGGGTTGCAGGCATGAGCCACTGCACCCAGCTGAGAAACCACTTTATATCCAAATGGATGGCTACAGTCACAAAGACAGGTAACAACAAGTGTTGGTGACGATGTGGAGAAAATGGAACCCTCACACCCTCCTAGTGGGAATGTAACATGATGCAGCTACTTAGGAAAACAGCCTGGCAGTTCTTCAAAGAGTAAAACACAGTTATCATATGACACAGTAATTCCTTTCCTAGATATATACTCAAGAGAAATGAAAACATATGAACATACAAAAACTCATAACAAAATGTTTATAACAGCATTATTCATAAAAGCCAAAAGGTGGAAACAACCCACGTCTATTAGTCGATTAAATAAAATGTAGTATATTAACAGATGGAGTATTATTTGCCTAAAAAAAGGAATAAAGTACTTTTACATCACAAGCGGGATAAATCTTGAAAGCATTATGCTAAGTGAAAGTCAATTCCACATATTGTATAATTTCATTTGTATCAAGTGACTGGAAGAGACCAGTCAACAGAGATTTAAAGTAGCAGCTTCCGGGGGTGGGGGCTGAGGTGATAATCAGAAGTCAGTGTTAATGCGTTTGAAGTTTTTGAGACGACAAAAATGTAAAAATGATTCTGATAATGATTGTGCAACTCCAAATATACCGAAATCCTTTGTACACTGAAACGGGTGAATTGTACGGTATATGAATTATACCTCAATAAAGCTATCATTAATAAAAGCAAAAACAAAATCTCAGCCCTCCCTAATCGCCTTGCCATCCTGTACAACCTGAGTTCTCAGCTTCACGTGCTAACTGTTCTCACAATTTTCTTTTACTTCTGGCTCTATCCTTATTCTCATCTCCCAAACCTCAATTTATATTCCATGAACTGGGAAATTAAAATCTAAATAGAAGGCCGGGCACGGTGGCTCACACCTGTAATACTAGCTAATTGGGAGGCTGAGGCATGAGAATCACTTGAACCCGGGAGGCAGAGCTTGCAGTGAGCCGAAATCTCATCACTGCATTCCAACCTGGGCAACAGAGAGAGACCCTGTCTCAAAAATAAATAAATAAATAAATAAATAAATAAATAAATAAATAAAATAAGTTGAAATAGAGGCTGCACTAAGGATTAGCTTTGCATTATTTATAGGTGAAAGAAAATTGTAGGGTGTTATCTGAATTGCTTAAGGAAAATTTCAAACACTCTGAAATATTTCAGAACCTAATAACAATCATGTTTATGTGCTCCCATAGCAAAAGTATTTACTCCCAATCAGTATAAAACTTAACAACCCAGTAAACATTTCAAAATCATATTTAGTTAGTTGTACTTCTGACCTACATATTCCCATTTTAAAAACTCAAACCTTAATACTCAAATTTACCACTGTATTGGTGACATGCGATAAAGAACAAGTGACCTTTCTAAAGACTCACTGTCCAACAATGGTAGCCATTGACCACAAGTGGCTACTGAGCACTAAAAATACGGCTAGTCCAAATCAATATATATTTTAAGTGTAAAATACACACTGGCTTTTTAAGACAGTACAAAAAAAAAAAAAAAAAGAACGTAAAATATTGAGCTGAAACGATATTTTGGATACATTCCTTTATAGAAATTACATCATTAATTTTACTTTCTTTTCATTTTCTTAATAAGGCTACTAGAAAATTTAATTACATACATGGCTCACATAATATTTTTTATTGGATGGAGCTGCTCTACAGATCCATGTAGAGCTTTTGAGGGAACTGTAAATATGCATAAGGAGACAGAGGCTTTGAATAATTTCTCCCATCACGGCTTCCTGTTGTCATCTCTTTTTATATACTGGGTACTTTCCAGGAGTCTAGCACAGCTGGATAAGCTGCAACAGAAAATCAACACAGTACACCCACAGGGCAACACAGTACACCCACAGGACAGCACGGTACACCCACAGGACAGCACGGTACACCCACAGGACAGCACGGTACACCCACAGGACAGCACAGTACACCCACAGGACAGCACAGTACACCCATAGGACAACACAGTATACCCATAGGACAACACAGTAATATGGACTCTCTAGACATTCCTGCCTTTTGAAGCTGCTGCTTTCATTAAGAAGCTACAGCCAGGGAGTTTTTAATTATAACAATTATGACTTTTTGGGGGGTGGAGGATAAATTTCCTGTATAGAGTTATAAGGCCACACAGAGACTTAAGAATGTTTTGACGAAACTTTTGGAGAAGGGTAAGAAAGAAAGAAAAGGCAGGGTGCAGTGACCCATGCCTGTAATCCCAGCACTTTGGGAGGCTGAGACCGGTGAATCACTTGAACCCAGGAGTTCGAGACCATCGTGGCCAACATGGAGAAACTCCTTCTCTAGCAATAATACAAAAACACTAGTCAGGCGTGGTGACATGCGCTTGTGGACCCAGCTACTAGGGAGGCTGAGGTGAGAGGACTGTTTGAACCCAGGAGGTGAGGGTTGTAGTGGGCTGAGATCCCGCCACAACACTCCAGCCTGGGTGACACAGAGTGAGACTCCATTTCAAACAAACAAACAAACAAAGAAAAACGAATTATTAGTGATCCTGGAGGAAGCCCAAAAATAAGAAGCATGGAAGGGAGCTTGAGGAAGGCTCTAAGTGTAAAATCTTAGATCGTCAATATGAGCCTTAGATCTAATTACAACATGATCCCTTTTGCACATATTCATTGTTTGCCCGTAATCATCAGCATCTCCAGGTATTGACAGATGCAGGATGAAGATAAGAGGGGAGGGTCCCAGGAGAATCTTGGTCCAGCCTCAGCACTGGGACACCAGGGTGGAGCCACGAAGTTCGTGCTCCTTGCTTGGGGAAGGAGCCTATGTGGCCTGGAATCAATCTGTAAGGAGAGGTCCTGTTAACAGAAATCCCTCTCACTTTGCTGAGAGTTTTTTTTCTTTTTCCTTTTTTGTCCAATAAATTCTGTTCCCCTCATCCTTCAGTGTCTCCAGGCCTGACTTTTCCTGGTCATGACACAAGAACCTGGATATGGCTGAACTAAGGAGCAGAAATTCTGCAACATTTGCCACTGTATTATATCTTTTTTAGATAGAGTCTCACTCTGTTGCCCAGGCTGTAGTGCAATGGTGTGATCTTGGCTCTCTGCAACCTCTACCTCCTGGGTTCAAGCAATTCTCCTGCGTCAGCCTCCCGAGTAGCTGGGATTACAGGCATGCGTCACCATGCCTGGCTATTTTCTATTTTCAGTAGAGATATAATTTCACCATGTTGGTCAGGCTGCTCTCGAATTCCTGACCTCAGGTGATCCGCCTGTCTCGGCCTCCCAAAGTGTTGGGATTACCGGCGTGAGCCACCACTCTTGGCCTGCAACAGTGTCACATCTGATCAATATAGACTCTCCTTTGTATCTAGGGTGACTGGTTTACTAACTGGGTCAGTGCTGTACACCAAAGAGCCACTAGTCACACATTTGGCTATCAGGCAATTGAAACTGTGACTGAGGAGCTTAAATCAAGTTTAAGTAACCACATGGCTAGTGGCCACTGTGTTGGCCAGTACAGGTCTGGAACCTGGCTGCTTTGTGTGTACCAGCAGCTCATGTACCCTCTGGGAGTTGGTTAGAAATGCCGTATTTCAGATGCTACCTGGACTTCCTGAAATATATTCTGCAGTTTAAGATCACCAGGTGACTCTTACGTATATTAAAGTTTGGAAAGCACTTACCTAGAGTAGGGGGTCTTATTGAATACACTGAAGCCCCTAAAACTGTATAAAAAGTTTGCATGAATTTGTAACACACACATATATGGATACACACTTTCCTGCTTTCCTTCTCCTGAAAGCAATGTCTATACTTCTCTCTCAGATTTTCCAAAGTGTTCATGATCCAGAACTAAGTTCTACCCTACACAAAGTGGGAAAGCAGATTTCACTGAACAAAGAAAGCCTTAAAGTTATCCTTCACTGAGTAGGCAAATGCTTTCGAATTTACAAAGATGAGAAACATGGCCATGTTCAGCTTTGTCGTTCTTCCAGTGTGGTTTTATTTCTTCATATGTCTGCAATAAAAAACTACATGGTACACTCCAGATCTGCTTTGGTTTCAAAAAGGCACATGCACATCAGTCATCAGTGCACACAGGGGGCTATAAAACATTTATATGTATTCTATTTTGTATTATACACACACATTCTTATTTTTTAAGTGCAAATTGACCACAATATGCATTCCAGTGCAAATACCAGTTTGTGTTAATTCATGCAGCCTGGAGCGACTGGTGAAGTTTTAAGTATTGATGTACTACTGCAGCTGTTACCAATCTTTTTGTTGATTTAAAACTGGTATAATGCTTGTCTGGTTATTGTCTACAACATGAAACCATGAAGATTCAGCAATCAATCAGGTTTTTTTTAATTAGTATTAATAGCAGTCTGGTTATTATCTACAACATGGAACCATGAAGAAAAACATTTTAAAGAACAATCTTGATTATTTAGCTTCCTTTCCCATTATGGAATAGTGTTGGTTTTACATTATAATAAAAATAATGATCCTTTATTATTTCTTTTAGGCAAAATTTAGGAAGCAACGATACTTTTATGCGGAGGATGAGGTTGCTTTCAGGCTTTGTAAATTTGCCTAAGAGAAACTTCCTTCATTTGTGAACAACAAAAAATGATCTGAATTCTATGCTAAGGTAATTATTTATTTCAGGTTAAGCCCCTAGAGTTAGGTGGTATGTCCCTGAGTCTCAAAACAGCTTGAAGAATCCACCTTGAATCATTATTTATCCACTGGTGTTTATGAAGAAACATGTACAAACTGGTATTAGCTAACACAGCCAGGAAAATTAACTTATCATATGGAGCCATAAGTGTTTCCCAGATGAAGAAAATACAAGTTTAGCCTCACTTTTGTTCTGGAATGCAAATTTATACTGGTTGAGCATCCCAAATCTGAAAATCCAAAATCCAAAACTTGCCCATTGGAGCATTCTGGATTTTTGGATTTCAACCAATAAGTTGAAGTGCAAATTAAAAAAAAAAATCCAAAATCTAAAGCACTTCTAGTCCCAAGCATTTTAGATAAGGGATACTCAACCTGTGAATGCAGAACTGCTGAATGCAATTGCCAACAGAAGACTTAGGTCCCTTTATAAATAATTTTCAGTCAGATGAAGGAGAGGAACTATTACTGGAAGGTACAGACAGGACTACTATACACTTAATACACGTTTAGCTTTTGTAAGACAAAACATACATATATGTATATATATGTGTTTTTTTGAGACAGGGTCTCACTATGTTGCCCAGGCTGGTCTCAAACTCCTGTGCTCAGGCAGTCCTCCCACATCGGTCTCGTAGTCCTGGGATTGCAGATGTGAGCCACCATGCCTGACCTAGGACAAAATGTTCTTTCAAAACTAGCTAGCTAAAAGGATAGTTTAGTGGGCTGGGCATGGTGGCTCACATCCATAACCCCAGTACTTTGGGAGGCAGTGTTGGGCAGATCATTGGAGGACAGGAGTTGGAGACCAGCCTAGCCAACATGGTGAAACCCTGCCTCTGCTAAAAATACAAAATAAGCCAGGAGTGGCAGCTGGTGCCTGTAATCTTAGCTACTCAGGAGGCTGAGGCACAAGAATCACTTGAACCTGGTAGAGGGAGTTGCAGTCAGCCAAGATCACACCACTGCACTCCAGCCTGAGTGACAGAGCAACACTTTGTCTCAAAAAAAAAAAAAAAAAGATAATTTATATGTCCAATCTTTTTTTTTTTTTAAATTTGGTGTCATGACTCGGATCCGTGTCCAATCTTTTTTAAGACTCAGTAATGTGGTGGTGGTGGATGTCATTAAAACAAAAGGGTTGAGAAACAATTCACTGCCAGGCACGGTGGCTCACACCTGTAATCCCAGCACTTTGGGAGGCTGAGGAGGGTGCATCACCTGAGGTCAGGAGTTCATGACCAGCCTGGGCAATATGGCGAAACCCCACCTCTACTAAAAATACAAAATAGCCAGGCATGGTGGTGCATGTCTGTAGTCTCAGCCACTCGGGAGGCGGAAGCAGGAGAATCGCTTGAGCCGGGGAGGCTGAGGTTACAGTGAGCTGCGATTGTGCCATTGCCCTCCAGCCTGGGCAACAGAGCAAGACACCGTCTCAAAACAAAAAACAAAACAAAACAAAAACAGTCCTCAATCTCATTTCTACTACCAGATACAAGACAAATGTCATTCATACTCCCATGGTGCAATGCTCCTGGTATGGTAGCTCTTTCCTATTTCTTTCTTTTCTATTCCAGAAAGCACACTGGAAGATGAGTGAGTGATTCCAATGTAAGAATAACCTGAAGTCCAGTCCAATACAGTGAATTAAGCACAGCATTTGACTCGTTATCCTCATACTTCACAGCGGATCACAAGACATTTTGGTGTCAACATCATTTCTGATAAGGACTCCTCATTCATTTCATTTAGTTCCTTACCTTTAGTCAAGGTCAAGATTCTTATCTACACTCATTTGATATATTCATTTGACTTATTTACATAACCAGTAGAAAGGAGATTTTAAAAATATTTATTACATTTGTTTCTAGAAATCATAGAAAATAAAAATTGATACAATTATGATACACAACTTTAGAAAGGCGTATCTATGCTTTCATACCAGAGAAAAGTTTATGCAGTGTCAGACATGGAAATACCAAAGCCACTGGTGACAAAAGGTAAACAAATGCTACTGATAGATGCTCTTGTACATTTTTATAGCTTTCTTCTCTACCATTATTTATTTTATAGCAAATACCAGTCCAGTGGAAAGAGTTCTGAACATAAAAGGCACCTAGAGTAAAAATTAGACCTTAACTAATAAAAACAGCTATATACGATTACATCAAGAAAAAAAACCCAGCCAGCACAGTGACTCACACTGGTAATCCCAGGGGTTAGCCTTGGCAACATGGCAAAATCGTCTCTACAAAAAAGACAAAAATCAGCTAGGCGTGGTGGTGTGCACCTGTACTCCCAGCTACTCAGGAGGCTGAGGTGGGAGAGTCACTTGAGCCTGGGAGGTCTAGGTTGCAGTGAGCCGGAACTGAGGATTGCAGGATTGCACTGCAATCCAGCCTACCCTATGGAGTGAGACCCTGTCTTGGGGAAAAAAAGATAAAAGAAAAAGGTTCTATCAATGCAACTTTCCTGCAAGGCATTAATATAAATGCAAAAGCCACTGCAACTAAAAAGTCTATAAATGCTTGCCTGAATCTAGTACATAAGCAGGATAATGACGATCACTGTTTACAATAATTTGTAGATGTTTTATTATCATTTAAATCAGCATGAGTACTGTATTAATATTCGTGGGTGGCAGCTATCAAATTATTTACCCACAGTCCAGATTTGTTTTGCTGCACGTGCTCTTAAAACGTATGGTTGTATACTCCGTCACAGATGTGTCAAAAACTCCTGCTGTCTTTTGAGAATGCAGCAAAACCTAAACCTGATACTTTAAACCAAAGTCCTTTTTTTTATTATTGTAAAGCTGACATTTCACTCTGATTTAAGCACCTGAAGTACATTTTGACCAATTTATATTCTGAGCTAAAATTAAGAACCTCAGGATTTGTGTACATGTACAAATATTGCAAATTATTTATTTAAGCTAATAAAAAGTTTAAAAAATACAAATAATTTTTTATTACAAAGATTTGAAATCCATATGAGTCTGAACTAAGACAGAAATGCACAGGGAGCCAGGAAGCAAACACTTGTGTGCATTTGCTGATCTGTGGACAAGGTACTGCTCAGCGAAGCCAGGTGGTATTCAGCTGCGTCTGGTTCTTGATACTGGTATCCATTTTTAGCACTTCTCGAATGGCCATGGTGGCATATGTAGAAGGGGGTAGAGAAAAATCCATTTTCAAAGCCCTGTATTTGCCTTCTGCCAGGCAAGAAAGAAGAAAACAGTCAGAAAGTGAAGGCAACTGCAGACAGACCGGAGAGAGTCACATAATCTCTAAGCAAATATAAAGAACTGTGCTCCTTTCCTTAGACTCTGTTTCCCAGGAGGCGTCTGAGAACGAGACCATGTAAGTAAGAGATCTGTGAGCGTGAACCCGCTGAACGGTTACGGAAATTCTACCCAGGAGCTTTCACAAAAGGGCAGATGACAGAAGAGCACAAGAGAGAAATGCATGTAAAGTTAAAAAAAATAATAAAAAATTATGGCCTAGGAAGAAAAAACAGAAAAAGGAATGGCAACAAGAATTTAATGATGAGAATGCCAATTTAATTTTTTTTTTCTTTTTTTTTTGAGACAAAGCCTCACTCTGTCACCCAGGCTGGAGTGCAGTGGAGCAATCTTGGCTTACCATAATCTCTATCTCCCAGGTTCAGGTGATTCTCCTGCCTCAGCCTCCCGAATAGCTGGGATTATAGACATGCACCACCACATCCGGCTAATTTTTTTTTTTTTTTTTTTTTTTTTTAGTAGAGACAGAGTTTTGCCATGTTGGCCAGGCTGGTCTAGAACTCCTGACCTCAAGTGATCCACTTGCCTTGGCCTCCCAAAGTGCTGGGATTACAGGTGTGACCCACCATGACCTGCCACCAACTTTCTAGGCTCTTCCTGAATTTTCACTCACCTTTGGTAACTCCCTGTGGGGGTTGGGGAGAAATACTCCATCACCTAATATCACAACCATCTGTAACACTCATTCATTTTCAGGATGATTTACCAGTTTGATTTACTAACCTCCAGCCATAATCATGAAAGTAAGTGAAGTGTTACACAACAATGAAATCATGGGTGCTGGTAGGGGCTGTAAGAGCAATTTTCAAAAAAAAACTATGTTTTTGTTTAAGAAAATGTTTCAAAGTTGACACAGAGCTGATGACTGAATAAACTTACCAGAAGTAAGTGAAGTGTTACACAACAATGAAATCATGGGTGCTGGTAGGGGCTGTAAGAGCAATTTTCAAAAAAAAACTATGTTTTTGTTTAAGAAAATATTTCAAAGTTGACACAGAGCTGATGACTGAATAAACTTACCAGAAGTAAGTGAAGTGTTACACAACAATGAAATCATGGGTGCTGGTAGGGGCTGTAAGAGCAATTTTCAAAAAAAAACTATGTTTTTGTTTAAGAAAATATTTCAAAGTTGACACAGAGCTGATGACTGAATAAACTTACCAGAAGCAAAAACTGGTGGTGGCTTCCCTTCTAGGTTGTCCACATCTGTGTTGAAAAGTGGAATTTTGGGGTCATCATATGCAACAACTTCCCTTCAAAATATATGAATAAAGGTAAGTATGAATGTGAACTTTCATACTAAGCCACTCGCCATCATTTGTTCAGCAAGAAAAACACATAATTTACTGTAAATAATTACAGTTAGGACTCCTAAATAACAGAGCAGGGCCAGATTTTATACATAAGTTTTGCATACATACGTATATATATATATATATTTTTTGAGATGAAGTCTCACTCTGTTGCCGAGGCTGGAGTGCAGTGGCGCAATCCTGGCTCATTATAACCTCTGCCTCCTGCCTCCTGTATTCAAGCAATTCTTACGCCTCAGCCTCCCTAGTACCTGGGACTACAGGCGCCTGCCACCACGCTCAGCTAATTTTTATATTTTTAGTAGACATAGGGTTTTGCCATGTTGGTTGGGGGGGTTTCAAACTCCTGGTCTCAGGTATCTACCTGCCACAGTCTCCCAAAGTACTGGGATTACAGGTATCAGCCACTACAGGTATTGACCGACTTACGACCTATGCAACTTACAACCATTCAACTTTACGACCACAATCGCTAGCCACGACTGCTCCGTGTCTGGCAGCGCAAATGTTGCCCAGCTGGGCGTACGACAGTGCGGACCAGCTTCTGGCAGCACTACCATCTCCGCGTGCATATAGCCTACTCAACTTACGACCAAATCGTGTTATGACCGGTCTGTTGGAACCAATCGTGGTCGTAAGTCGAGCACTAGCTGTATGCCTGACTCAATCCAATTATATTCTATTAGTTACTTAAAAACATACAACTGGGGCCAGGTGTAGTGGCTCATGTCTCTAATCTTAACACTTTGGGAGGCTGAGGTGGGATGACTGACTAAGCCAAGGAGTTCGAGACCAGCCTGGTTAACATGGTGAAACCCCATCTCTTTATATTAATAATTAAATTTTTAAAATGTACAATTGACAATTTTTTTATTTTATTTCATTTTATTTTTTGAGACGGAGTTTCACTCTTGTTACACAGGCTGGAGTGCAATGGTGCGATCTCGGCTCACCACAACCTCCGCGTCCTGGGTTCAGGCAATTCTCCTGCCTCAATCTCCCGAGTAGCTGGGATTACAGGCACGTGCCACCATGCGCCCAGCTGATTTTTTGCAGTTTTAGTAGAGACGGGGTTTCACCATGTTGACCAGGATGGTCTCGATCTCTTGACCTCGTGATCCACCCGCCTCGGCCTCCCAAAGTGCTGGGATTACAGGCGTGAGCCACCGCGCCCGGCACAAATTATTATTATTAAAGAATCCGCTTATACAACAGTCATGAAGCCCAGGCTGAGTTTGGGCATAACTACACTCCACTCAGGATTTTCTGGTTAAAATCCCTGTCTTCTCTCTAGACCTTAACTGAAAACCCAGACTCATGAGGCCTCAATCTCTGACAAGCCTGGGTTTTCAGTTGAGGCCCTCCTATTCCAGGTAAATGCCAAAGGCAACCATGCAGGAGGCTTTTTCAGAGAAAACAACTTTGTCTTCCCAGAAAACAAACCTTCCACTTCGCTTTATGAGGCAGAGAGCAACCCCAAACCACAGACAGGTTAGAGCCTGCACAGCCCTCAATTAATTTATCAACTTTGGACAATATTTTTCACTTCCTGCCATATAATATAAACGATTTATTATTTGTAATATATCCCCTTGATTCTTTCCATAGACCTCCCAGTGATTCTAGTTGGTTCCTATTTTTACTTCTAATGGCTGCTTTTTTTGCCTTTAAATGCTATATGACATCACCTATTTCTTAAATTATAAATATCAGATTGTATCTATTGATTTCTCTGTATGAAAATCAGTAAGTTATTGCATTTAATCTTTTTTTTTTTTTTTTTT
>NW_016107667.1:1654040-1656240 GCF_001604975.1 Cebus imitator
AGAATGATGGTTTCCAGGTTCATCCATGTCCCTACAAAGGACACGAACTCATCGTTTTTTATGGCTGCATAATATTCCACGGTGTATATGTGCCACATTTTCCCTGTCCAGTCTATCATTGATGGTCATTTGGGTTTATTTTATTTATTTTTTAAAGATGGGGTTTCACCATATTGGTCAGGCTGGTCTCGAACTCCTGACCTCAGGTGATCCACCCACCTCAGCCTCCCAAAGTGCTGGGATTACAGGCATGAGCCACTGCGCCCAGCTGACAGTTCTTTTTAAATGAAGTTGATAAAGTAGTAAACTTCACTTTGCACAGTTGTGACCAAATCAATTATGGCATTTACATTTTCTCCAGAGTGGGTGCCACAACTAACAACATCTTGTTACGAAGGAAGAACAGTTCTCTGGAGTGGGGAAGCAAGGTCCAACCATGTGGACCTCTTGCCATAATCCAGAGAAGAGGAGGGAAGAAAGATGGAGACTGAGAAGGAAATAGGGAATGAAAGAATTTCCTAGGAATAAACAACTAGTTCGGGATTTCATTTTAAAATTATCAGATAAAGCTTTAGGTAATACTAGGTATTAAAATTTGTTTTTGAGACAGAGTTTCGTTGTGTCACCCAGGCTGGATGGCAGTGGTGTGATCACAGCTCACTGCAGCTTCTATTTTCCAGGCTCAAGCAATCCTCCGACTTTGGCCTCCCAAACAGCTGGGACTATAGGTGTACACCATCACACCCGGCTAATTTTTGTATTTTTTTGTAGAGACAGTCTTGCTATGTTGCAGAGGCAGGTTTCAAGCTCCTAGGCTCAAATGATCCTTCCACCTCAGCCTTGCAATAAATTTTTTTTTTTTTTTTTAAGATATTCACTCTTGTTGCTCAGGCTGGAGTGCAATGGCTCAATCTTGGCTCATGGCAACCTCCGCCTCAAAGGTTCAAGCGATTCTCCTGCCTAAGCCTCCCAAGTAGCTAGGATTACAGGCATGCGCCACCATGCTGGGCTACTTTTGTATTTTTAGCAGAAACGGAGTTTTTCCATGTTGGTCAGGGTGGTCTCGAACTCCCAACCTCAGGTGATCCTCCTGCCTTGGCCTCCCAAAGTGCTGGGATTACAGATGGGAGCCACCACGGCCGGCCATAAAATATAGGAAAAAAGTTCACTCTGTACAAATTACTTCAATAATTCAGTGAAGCCAATAAAATATAAATGAATTCACTTTCTGTAACTGTTTACATTCAAAACAGCTTCCTTATTTCTTTTCTTTTTTTAGAGACAGGGTCTCACTATATTGCCCAGGCTCGTCTCAAATACCTGACCTCAAGCAATCCTCCCACTTCAGCCTCTCCAGTCTCTGGGATTACTTATGAGCCACTATGCTCAGCTTACCGTCATTTACTTCTTGATGACTTGGAAAATACATAGTAGCAGAAGCAGTAACAACAGTAATAATAACAATAATAACTAACACTTATGAAACACATGCTGGGTTCTAAGCACTGAAAAATACAGTCATGCACTGCTTAACAACAGGGACATGTTCTAACTCTTGTCAGGCAATTTTATCACCATGTGAACATCAAAGAATGTACTTACACAAACACAGATGGTATAGCCTACTACACACCATGGTTATAGAGTATACTCTATTGCGCCTAGACTACAAACCTATAGAGCATGTTACTGTACTGAATACTGAAAGCAACTGTAACACAATGGTAAGTACTTGTGCATCTAAACAGAGAAAAGGCACAGGCTGGGTGAGGTGGTTCACGCCCGTAATCCAGGTGGGAAGACTGCTTTAGCCCAGGAATTTGAGGTTGCAGTAAGCCATGATTATGGCACTGCATTCCAGCCTGTGCGACAGAGAAAGAACTTGTCTCTATTAAAAAGAAAGGAAAAGAAAAGAGAAAAGAAAAAAGGTAAGGCTGAATATGGTGGCTCAAGCCTGTAATCCCAGCACTTTGGGAGGCCGAGGCAGTAGTCTGAGACCAGCCTGGCCAAAATGGTGAAACCCTGTCTCTACTAAAAATACAAAAATTATCCGGGTGGCAAGGTGCCTATAAGCTCAGCTACTCCGGAGGCTGAGGCAGGAGAATCATTTGAACCTGGGAGGTGGAAGTTGCAGCGAGCCAAGATAGCGCCTCTGCACCCCAGCCTGGGTGACAAGAGTGAAACTCCATCTCAAAAAAAA
>NW_016107667.1:1657885-1662673 GCF_001604975.1 Cebus imitator
TTTTAGTAGAGATGGAGTTTCACCATGTTGACCAGGATGGTCTCGAACTCTTGACCTCGTGATTCACCTGCCTCGGCCTCCCAAAGTGCTGGGATTACAGGCGTGAGCCACCGCACCTGGCCTAACAAGCAAATTTCTTTAAGTTACTCATAAAAAATATTGGCTAGAACAGGGTCCCTCACTACACACTAAGGACAACAGGGATCCCTAAATCAAGCACCATCAGATACCAGGTATGCATGTGTTACATATCCAGAAACCTGAAATATCACCCATCCAGTCTACAAAGGGCCATCCTGGCTACAAGGTTTTCATGGATGGCTTTGTCAAAGGCTTTGCTGAATTTATGTTCTCATTGGTACCAGCAAAGTTCCTGACCCCAAAAGGTTTAAGAGAGAAGATGAAAATAATGTTTTCTTTCTTATGATGGTTGATTTTGGGTGTCAACTTGACAGGGGTAAGGGATACCCCAGCAGCTAGTAAAACACAATTTATTTTCACTGTTTCAGTAAGCACTGAGCTCAGCCTTCTTCTGAGAGGGAAATCTAGGCATTTGATTAGAGTGACTGGACTATGCCAGGTGTGTTGGTGAGGGTGCTTCTAAGATGAGACTCGCATGTGAGTTGGTGGGCAGAGTGGAGAAGATCTGCCCTCAAGGTGGGTGCACACCTCCAGTTGTCTCGGGGCCTGGATAGGAAGGGTGAATTCTCTCCCTCTCCTTCCCAGAGCCAGATACGCTTCTTCATCTGTCTCTGGATGTCAACTCCAGGTTCTCTTACCTATGGATTCTGGGACTTAGACCAGTGATCCCCCAAGTTCTCAAGTCTTTGGCCTCCAACTGAGAGTTATATCATTGGCTTCCCTTGTTCTGAGGCCTTCACACTTGGACTAAACCATGCTACCGGCTTTCCCAGTTCTCCCATTTGCAGATGGCCTGTTGTGGGACTTCTCAACTCCACAATCAAGTGGGTCAATTCCCTGAACAAATCCCCCTGCCACTGCTTTTTTTTTTTTTTTTGAGATGGAGTCTCGCTCTGTTGCTCAGGCTGGAGTGCAGTAGTGTGATTTCAGCTCACCACAACCCTTGCCTCCCGGGCTCAAGCCATCTTCCCACCTTAGCCTCTCAAACAGCTGGGACCACAGGTGCACACCTCCAGGTCCAGCTAATTTTTGTATTTTTCAGTAGAGATGGGGTTTTGCCAGGTTGCCCAGGCTGGTCTTGAACTCCAGAGCTCAAGCGATCCACCCATCTCAGCCTCCCAAAGTCCTGGGATTACAGGTGTGAGCCCCCATGCTTGGCCTATTTATTTTACTTTATAATTTCAACTTTTATTTTAGATTCGGAGGTAGAGTTTCTTAATTTAAATTATCCATGTGAATGCATCCCTTTCTGGGAGACTGTCATAAATAACTCAAGTTTATATATGTTTGATACAGTAGCTTTATTATGTTAAACTTGTTTTAACTATTTTCCCCATACAGGGAACTTACTTTTATGCTTTGGGTAGATAACATCGAAACCAGGCAAGGGCATCACCACATCATGGATAGAGTAATTATTAACATCATCTTCCTCAATATAGGTGGGTGTGGCTGTAAATTCACAAGTGAACAATAAATTAAGAAAATAGGCAACATTTTTATGAGGTCAACCTTCTAAAATTATACACATCTAAGCAAGTCAGAAGTTCAAGTTAGTATAGGTTCAGTGGCCTAGAAAGCTTAAAGAAATTAAGCGGGGGCCAGGAGCAGTGGCTCACACCTGTAATCCCAGCATTCTGGGATGCTGAGGTGGGCGGACTGCTTGAGCTCAGGAGTTCCGGACCAGCCTAGACAACATGACGAAACCCCACCTCTATAAAAAATATAAAAATCAGCCAGGTACGGTGGCAGATACCTGTAGTCCCAGCTACTCGGGAGACTAAGGCAGCAGAGTCACCTGAGCCTGGCAGGTTGAGGCTGCAGTGAGCTGTGATTGTGCCACTGCGCTCCAGCCTGGGGGTTAGAGTGAGGCCCTGTTTCAGAGGAAAAAAAAAAAGAAAAAAAGAAAAAAGATATTAAGTTTGGATACATATTCTTCTGTCTTTTCTGCTTTACTGAAGAAATAAAAATCAAGGATTTAGAAAAAGTAAAAAAAAATTTGTTTTTTGAGACAGGGTCTTTCTCTGTCACTCAGGCTAGAGTGCAGTGGTATGATTAAGGTTCACTGCAGTCTCGACCTCCTGGGCTCAAGTGATCCCACTGTCTCAGCCTCCTGAGAAGCTGGGACCATAAGTGCCTGCTACCAGGCCTGGCTAGTTTTTAAATTTTTTTGTAGAGATGGGTCTTACTTTGTTGCCCTGGCTAGTCTTCAACTCCTGGGCTCAAGTGATTCTCCTGCCCTGGCCCTGCAGAGTACTTGGATTACAGGTGTAAGCTTCTGTGCCCAATCTAAAGTAAAATTTTCAATGAAAATTTAAAAACATTTACCTCTCGGCTGCATCCTCATTTTTTTGGAATGCCTACTATTTAAAATCAAGCAAACATTTTGCTTGCAATGGCATCATAAATGGATGCATTTTGCTAAAAAAAAGATAAACAATTAAAAAAAAAACAGTGTGTACTTAAGAGGATAAAACACAGCAGCACCCAGGATATTAAAATACACTGAATGGCATCAACATGGCATGAGGAAAACATGTTAAATCAAGAAAACTAATTTAAAATTTCTGAACAAAATTAGAAGCTTAGTGGGTTTACGGGGTTTGCCTGCAGATGGGCAGACTATGTATTCAGCTAATAGATGGTAGCCTAGTATGCCAGACACACATGGAATTTGGAATCAAACAGACTAGACTCTGAATCCCAGTTTTTTCTGTTTTAACTAGCTGTGGAACCTTGGGCAAGTGACTAAACCTCATCTAAAAAACAAAGAAAATACTTCACAGTAACAATGGGGGCTTTAAATGAAAAGACACAGGTACAGGGCTTTAAGCCAAGGCCTGGCACACAGTACAGGCTCCATGGCAGATGGGATATTAGCACTGTCTTGGGAACATTTTGGGTACAGCATACACTAAATGCCCATTCTGTCATAGCCCACATGCAAAGTCAGTGGCAGTCTGATGTTGAGTTGAAGAAACTCTTTATGCCTGTATGACAAGATACATCCAGAGGTGTATTTATTTGCTAGACCTACATAAAAGTTTCGAAAGAGATTTCAGCTATCATTTAGCTCAAACCCTATTTGAGTTGAGAAAAGGGAGGCCCAGAGAGAGGTGCTTACTCAGGCTGGGGTTGGTGGCTCAAGCCTGTAATCCCAGCACTTTGGGAGGCTGAGGTGAGAGGATCACCTGAGGTCAGGAGTTCAAGTTCGAGGTACTTACTCAAGCAGATGTGTATTTTTTCTTTAAAGATACAGATAAAAACTAACCAATGTAAGTTACTAGACATGTTTTTTTTTTTTTTTTTTTTTTTTTTGAGATAGAGTCTCACTGTGTCGCTCAGGCTGGAGTGCAGTGGCGCTCTCTCGGCTCACTGCAACATCCGCCTCCTGGGTTCAAGCAATTCTCCTGCCTCAGCCTCCCATGTAGCTGAGATCACAGGCGTACACCACCACACCCAGATAAATTTTTGTATTTTCGGTAGAGGCAGGGTTTCTTCATATTGGCCAGGCTGGTCTCACCTCCTGACCTCAGATCCACCCACCTTGGCCCCCCAAAATGTTAGATTATGGGCATGCACCACCACATCTTGCCACATCTCTCTTTCTTAATTAGTAGCCAGGCTGGATTTTAAAGCCACTAGTGGCAACTAAATAAACCCTAGCTTGGTTGAATAACAAAGACATTTGCCTTTTTACCTCCTTTGAGAACAAGGTCCCCTGGAACAGGTTTCAGCCCATAGTCCTCTATCCTCTTGCTTACCATGTTATTCCACACGTAGCTTTGGTAGCTATGAATATACATCAAGCGATTATTTCTGGGTATCTGGAGGGAAGAAAAAAAATAAGCAAGAAAACATATTCTGAATATAAAAAGTGTTGTACTTTTTTTTTTTTTGAGACAGGGTCTCACTCCATTGCCCAGGCTGGAGTGCAGTGGTGCAGTCTCAGCTCACTGCAGCCTCAGCCTCCCAGGTTCAAACAATTCTCCCACCTCAGCCTCCCCAGTAGCTGGGATTATAGGGGCATACCTCCATGACCGGTTTTTTTTTTTTTTTTTGTATTTTTAGTATGGACAGGGTGTCACCATGTTGGCCAGGCTGGTCTCGAACTCCTGGCCTCAGGTGATCTGCCCACCTTGGCCTCCCAAAGTGCTGGGATTACAGACATGAGCCACCGCACCCAACCAAAAAGTGCTGTACTTTCTACCTTGCTGGTTCAGTGGTAATCCTAGTATAAGAAACTTCTACTGTATTTATTTATTTATTTATATTTATTTTTGAGACAGGTTTTCACTCTGTTGCCCAGGCTGGAGTGCAGTGGCATGATCACAGCTCACGGTAGCCTCAAAACTCCCAGGCTCAGGTGATCCTCCCACCTCAGCCTATTGAGTAGCTGCGACTACAGGTGTACACCACCATGCCTGGCTAGTCTTTTGTATTTTTTCTAGAGACAGGGTTTGCTATGTTGCCCAGGCTGGTCACAAACTTCTGGGTTCAAGCAATCCACCAGCCTCAGCCTCCCAAAGTGCTGGGATTATAGGCATGAGCCACTGTGCCCAGCCAAAACTTTTACTTTAATCTCTCATTTTTCTTTTTTTTCTTCTACTTTAACTTCTCATTTTTTTTCCTCTCCTTTAATCTCCC
>NW_016107667.1:1662769-1681099 GCF_001604975.1 Cebus imitator
TCCGCCTCCCGGGTTCAAGTAATTCTCCCACGTTAGCCTTCTGAGTAGCTGGGTGCACGCTACCATGTCTGGATAATGAGGTTTTTTTTTTTTGAGACAGAGTCTCGCTGTGTTGCCCAGGCTGAAGTGCAATGGCGTGATCTTGGCGCACTGCAATCTCTGTCTCTCAGTTTTAAGCTATTCTCCTGCCTCAGCTTCCCAAGAACCTGGGATTACAGGTGCCTGGCATTTTTTGTATTTTTAGTAGAGATGGGGTTTCACCATGCTGGCCAGGCTGGTCTAGAACTCTGGACCTCAGGTGATCCACCTGCCTTGGACTCCCAAAGTGCCAGGATTACAGGCATGAGTCACTGCACCGGCCTGTTTTGTATTTTTAGTAAAGACAGGTTTCGCCACATTGGCCAGGCTGGTCTCAAACTCCTGGCCTCAAGGGATCTGCCTGCCTCAGCCTCCCAAACTGATGGGATTACAGGTATGACGCAGTGTACTTGGCCATAATGGTTTTTTATCTTTTTTTTCCTTTTTTTTGTTTTTCTTTGGTCATAATGTTTTAAGAAAAGTTTATAAATTTGTACGGGGCCACATTCAAAGCCGTCCTGGGCTGCATGTAGCCCGCAGGCTGCAGGTTAGACAAGTATGCCTTACATCAATGGCACAGTGTGCAAACTCAAGGAATTTACACATCAATTTTCGAGCTAACAGTGCTTTTTCTCCCATAATACCATGGAAAGAGAGAACCTAAATTATTGAACTGACAACTAATTTCATGCACTCAGAATTCTGCTTTCTTTGTGCATCTGGGAAAAGACTTAGTTTAAGGGTTAAACTTTAACATGTCCTGGATTATACATATCCAAATACTGGTATGGCCTACACTTGCTAGTATGGTACTTCCTACTCTTGAATCACCATGATGAAACCAGACTAAAATGCAATGATTTAGACTGCCTGCTGTTCAGTACTTTTACTAAGGCAGTTTATAGTTCTGGCGATGGAATGATCAAGAAATGACTGTATAACAGATTCTGAATTTCTCCAATATCAAGAGACTCAATTTAAACAGAATTTCCACTGAAGATTATATTTTCCACATTGATGCTTTTCTTGTGCCCTCAAATAAGTAATACCAGCATCCACTCCCTCATCACCACTCAGGGTCTGAGCAAAGATTATTCAGGTGAAACAGCTGAGAGATCACCTAAGGATCCTTATTTACCTTCTGCTCTTTCAAAATTTAATAAAATACTTAAGATGAAATTTAAACATTAAAACACCTTGAGCCATTGCCTGACTTCACAAATTGCACTCACTATGCCAAATGCAGAGACTATATTCTTCATTCCATATTTTGAAAGTCCTCGAAGCAGCTGCCCTTCCACACACCTTTTGACAGGTAGTTTTCTGAGGGCAGCAGTTGGGTCTTTGGTCTTCGCCCATTCTTCTCTGCATTTAACCAAGTAGCCCTTTTCAGCTGAGGGGGAAAAAAACTATGAATAAATGACTTACCCAACAGACAGACTTCCATAACTTAAAGTACAGTTCACAGAGAACACAAAATTAGAAAATGCTATTTGCAATATAGGTGCTGTTTAGAGCTTCCACTCATCTGAGGAAGTGCAAAAACGGGAGATGTAGAAAGTTTACAGAACTATTTGGCTTTGTCAACATGCTCTCACCCTCTGGTCAATAGTAAACGCCATTTAACTGTTCATTATCGTAGCTGATTTAACATGACTAAAAGTTGCTAGTACTTTTTTCCTTCTCTCTTTTTCCACTGTAATGTCAAGTTTAATGGGCAGGGTGTACTTGCCTTAAAATTAGATAATTTCATCTTTTTATAGTTTGCACATGAATTACCCAAAGTGAGCATGATTTTGACAATCAGTAAAGCAGTAGTTAAATCTTTTTTCATTCAATATGATTTTAGAGATACTTTCTGGTAAGTTTTTGGTGAATTCTTCACACTGCAAATCCTCAAGATGTTTTTACCAAGTTTTTATATTCTATTACACTATGTTTTAACAAAATAACCACAGGTGAAATGTTTTAGATTTATATACACTCAGATTTAGAAGTGAATAAAGAAAAACATATGTGTTTATTTTTTAAAAATATTTATCCAGTTATGAATTAATACACTGAATGAGCTAAAGTGCTAAAATAGAGGCCGGGAGTGGTGGCTCACGCCTGTAATCTCTGCACACTAGGAGGCTAAGGCGAGTGGATCACCTGAGGTCATGAGTTTGAGACCAGCCTGGCCAACATGGTGAAACCCCGCCTCTACTAAAAATACAAAATTAGCCGGGTATGGTGATACATCCCTATAATCCCAGCTACTCAGGAGGCTGAGGCAGGAGAATCACTGAAACACGGGAGGCGAGGTTGTAGCATTGCACCCCAACCTGAGAAATGAGACTGAAACTCCGTCTCCAAAAAAAAAAAAAAAAAAAGCTAAAATAGGATCTAAATTATAAATCTTAAATATATAAAACTGTTGAAAAATATACATAAATGTATACTTTTATTGTAAAAACAAATAAAATACTGAAATAACAACCCCAATTTGCACAAATGCTTTTATTAAAAGCAATTTCATGAATACCTAGCCATACATTCTATTTATTTTCTTAACATGAATTTTATTCTCACCTCCAGAGCGGGGTTTCAATATTAAATCCATGACTTCTGTCCAGGAATTCTGCAGTATAGCTCTAAAATTAAACAACATTTATTTTACTTAATTTTGCATGAAGATAAACTTTATAAGCACAAATCTCTGTAGAGTCAACAAATAATATTAACTATACACTGAAGCCTTGACCTCCCAAGCTCAAGCGATTCTACCAACTCAGCTTTCCCGCCACCCGGATAGTAGCGGGAACTACACATGCACACCACCATACCTGGCTAAGTTCTTAATTTATTGTAGAGATGGGGTCTCATTATTTGTCTTACAATTCTGGGCTCAAGTGATCTTCCCACCTTGGGAGGTATCCCAAAGTGTTGGGATTACAGGCATGAGCCACTACGCCTGGTCCTACATTATCTTATTAAACTTAAGAGTAAGCAGAGAATCTAGTATGATACAGATTTTAAGTATAAAAGGACTTCTACCAGAAGAACTTTAAAAAAAAGAGAATAAAATTGAAAACATAATGCTTACCCATAACATTTAATATCATTTCAGTTTAAACATGTGTTATAGTACGAATATTACCTAGTCATGCTTTAAGTAGTTACACGTTATTTATTTATTTTTGAGATGGAGTTTCGCTCTGTCACCCAAGCTGGAGTGCAGTGGCACAATCTTGGCTCACTGCAACTTCCGTCTCCAGGGTTCAAGCGATTCTCCTGCCTCAGCCTCCAGAGTAGCTGAGACTACAGGCACCCACCACCACACCTGGCTAATTTTTGTATTTTTTTTTTGGTGGGGGGGAGGTTTTCACCATATTGGCCAGGCTGGTCTTGAACTCCCGATCTTGTGATCCACTCGCCTCAGCCTCCCAAAGTGCTGGGATTACAGGCGCCAGCCACTGTGCCCAGCCCACATAGTAATATTTATATAAATCACAGTTAAGTCTTTATGTGTGAAAATATGTTTGAAACTTTGTGTGAAACTCGTTTGATTTCTCCATGTTAATACCTTCTTGGTATTATCTAGGCAAATGGAATACAATTTGCTCTTCTATATTATTCTTGTCAGAATGGAAATATCTTGATATCAGATGATTATAAAATTTATATATGCTTTTGTTAAAATTTAATTTTAATTTGTTGAGATACTCTCCCTCTGTCTTCTAGGGTGGAGTGTGGTGGCACAATCTTGGCTCACTGCAACCTCTGCTCTTGGGCTTAAGCAATTCTCCTGCATCATCCTCCTGTGCAGCTGGGACTACAGGTATGAGTCACCATGCCTGGCTAATTTTTTATTTTTTGAGATGGAGTCTCACTCTTCTGCCCAGGTTGGAGTGCAGTGGCGTGATCTCAGCTCACTGCAACCTCTGCCTTTCAGGTTCAAGCGATTCTTGTGCCTCAGCCTCCCAAGTAGCTGGGATTACAGGCTTGGGCCACCACGTCCAGCCAATTTTTGTATTTTTAGTGGAGAAGGGGTTTCACCATGTTGGCCAGGCTCGTCTTGAACTCTGGGCCTCAAGTGATCCACCCACTTCAGCCTCCCAAAGTGCTGGGATTACAGGCATGAACAACTGGGCTCAGCCAATTTTTATATTTTTAGTAGAGATGAGGTTTCACCATGTTGGCCAGGCTGCTCTCAAACTCTGAGCATCAAGTGATCTGCCACATTGGCCTCCCAAAGTGCTGGGATTACAGGCGTGAGCCACCATGCCTGGCCTATGTAAGCTTTTAAAAAAACTCAGCGGTATATAAGGCAGGTTACATGTTACTCAATCTCTAAGAAATGAAGCACTGTTGACACTTCAGAGTGTATTTTTGACCTTTTTGGTGAATCTATAAGTGTATGTAATTCTTCCTTTAACTTTTACTATATTATTGCTATATTATATCTAAAAATTTTTTTCCTTTAAGATTTCTGGTCTTGGTGTCTTACTTAGCAAGACCTTTCTCTATCAAAAGAACACAGGCATCCCCTTCTATTAATTTTTCTGTTTTTCCAGTTAATTATGTTTCTTCTTTTTCATATTTAATAATACAAGCCATTTCTGGATATTAAACTGTCTAAAATGCCATTTGGTATATATTGATGACGTGGATTTTCAATCCAATAATGTAATTACATCAACAGATTTCCTATTGCTGGCCATCCTCACAGTCCTGGAACAAGCCATGTTAAATCAGTCTTTAAATCAGTCCTGGGGTGATAAACTACTTACTTGGATAATCCTTTAGACAATATTGACAAAAAAAAAATAGAGTACTGGTTGGTACTAGGCACTGGTCTGTCAGGTATAACAGACACAGATTTTTATATCAAAAAACCTTGGTTAGGCTGGGTGTGGTGGTTCATGCCTGTAATCCCAGCACTTTGGGAGGCTGAGGCGGATGGATCACAAGGTCAGAAAATTGAGACCATCCCGGCTAACATGGTGAAACCCCATGTTAAAATACAAAAATATTTTACAACATACAAAAAAGTTAGCCAGGCATGGTGGCACGTGCCTGTAGTCCCATCTACTCGGGAGGCTGAGGCAAGAGAATTGCTTGAACCTGGGAGGTGGAGGTTGCAGTGAGCCCAGATCGTGCCACTGCACTCCAGCCTGGGCGAAAGAGTGAGACTTCATTTCAAAAACAAAAACAAACAAACAAGCAAACAAAAAACCTTTGTTAAGTATCAATTACAGCCTGCAGGCCTAATCTGGTTGTCCATCTAATTCTGTAGTTTTATTGGAAAACAGCCATGCGCATTGATTTGCATACTGTCCATGGCTGCTTTTGCAGTGTAACTCCAGAGCTCAGTACCTGCAACAAACATTAAATGACCCACAACGCCTGAAATATTAACTGTTCCTTTATAGAAAACCCTTTGCCACCACCTGATATAATAAACAGTTTCTTTCAGTTTCTATCTTTTTTTTAGACAGAGTCTCTCTCTGTTGCCCAGACTAGAGTGCAGGGGTGCGTGGTGCAATCTCACTGCAATCTCCACCTCCCTGGTTCAAATGATTTTCCTGCCTCAGCCTCCTGAGTAGCTGAGACTACTGTGCACGACGTCCAGCTAACTTTTGTATTTTTAGTGGGGTTTCACCACTCTGGCTAGGATGTCTCAATCTCCTGTCCTCGTGATCCACCTGCCTTGGCCTCCCAAACTGCTGGGATTACAGGTAGGAGCCACCATGTCTGGCCCTAAACTGTTTCTTAACTGCAGGACTTTTCAACACCTTTAAGATGCCACCATATACTGTAAAGGTTCAGTATACAATGCCATATTAAATGTAAACAGGTGTGGTTTACAATGGGCCATCCTATTTAGCACACTACACATTAAGGTGTTTTGTACTTTTCTTACTTTACCTTTCCTTCTTCTACCTTCTTTTATTTTACTGTGGTAAAATAAATATAAAATTTAGATTTTTGGCCATTTTTAAGTGTACAGTTCTGTGGCATTACGCACATTTACATTGTTGGGGCAACCTTCACCACTGTCCACCTCCAGAACTTTTCAATCTTCTCAACTGAAACTCAATACCCAGTTAATAAAACTCCCTATCTACTCATCCCCCTAACCGCTGGCAGCCACCATTCCACTTTCTGTCTATAGCTTTGACTATTCTAGGAACCTCATGTAAAAGAAATCATACCATATTTGTCCTTTTGTTACTGGCTTATGTCAGGTAACATAAAGTTTCCAAGGCTTTTCCATGTGAGAGCATGTATGAAAATTTCCCTCCTTTTGAATTACTCAAGACCGGGAGGTGGAGGTTGTAGTAAGCCAAGATTATGCCACTGCACTCCAGCCTGGGCAACAGAGCAAGACTCCATCTCAAAAAAAAACAAAAAGCAAGCAAGCAAGCAAACAGACAAACAAACAAAATCCCTCCTTTTAAAGGCTCACATACTCCATTGTATGTATATGCCACATTTTGTTTGGATAAACACTTGGGTTGCTCCTACCTTTTGGCTATTGTGAATGGTGCTGTTATAAACATACATGTACAAATATCTGGTGAGTTCCCACTATCATTTCTTTTGGGTATGTACTGAGATGCGGAGTTGTTGAATCATAACATAATTTTTACTTATTTTTGAGACAGAGTTTCACCCTTTTTTTTTTTTTTTTGAGACGGAGTTTCGCTCTTGTTACCCAGGCTGGAGTGCAATGGCGCGATCTCGGCTCACCGCAACCACCGCCTCCTGGGTTCAGGCAATTCTCCTGCCTCAGCCTCCTTAGTAGCTGGGATTACAGGCACGCGCCACCATGCCCAGCTAATTTTTTGTATTTTTAGTAGAGACAGGGTTTCTCTGTATTGGTCAGGCTGTTCTTGAACTCCCGACCTCAGGTGATCCACCCACCTCGGCCCCCCAAAGTGCTGGGATTATAGGCATGAGCCACCACACCCGGCCTATATTTATTTTTACTTTATTTTTTTTATTTGGATTCTTGCTCTCTTGCCAGGCTTAAGTGCAGTGGTATGATCTCGGCTCACTGCAACCTCCACCTCCTGGGTTCAAGAGATTCTCCTGCCTTAGCCTTCTGAGTAGCTGGGACTACAGGCGTCCATCACCACGCCCAGCTAGTTTTTGTATTTTTAGAAGAGATGGGGTTTCACCATGTTGGTGAGGATGGTCTTGATCTCTTCAGCTTGTGACCAGCTGGCCTCAGCCTCCCAAAGTGCTGAGATTACAGGCCTGAGCCACCATGCCCAGCCTATATTTAATTTCTTAAGAAATCACCATACTGTTTTCTGCAATGGCTACACTATTTTACATCCTCACCAGCAAAGCCCAGGTTTCTTATTTCTCTGCACCCTTACCAACACTTGTTATTTGTTTTTGTTTTTTTGATGGTAGCCTTCCTAATGGCTATAAAGTGGTACCCATGGTGGTTTCAATTTGCATCTCCCTAGTGATTAGTGATGTTAAACACCAATCACTAAATAAATAAATAAATGTGCTGGGAAACACATTTATTCCACTCCTCTGCTCATTTTTGCATTTTTGTTGTTGAGTTTTAGGAATCATTTAGTCCTTTATACATTCTAGATATTAAGTCTTATCAGATATATGATTTGAAATACTGTCTCCTATTCTGTGAGTTATCTTTTCATTCCGTTGACAGTGTCCTTTGATGCACTTTTTTTTTTTTTAAATAATTTCAACTTACCTAATTTTTTCTTTTGTGTGTTGCCTGTGCTTTTGGTGTCATATCCAAGAAACCACTGACAAATCCAGTATCAGGAAGCTTCCACCCACGTTTTCTTCTAAGAGTTTGTGTAAGTGCAGCTCTGCTCTACCACTTTATTTTATTTTACTTTTGAGACAGAGTTTCACTGTCACCCAGGCTGGAGTACAGTGGCGCAATCTTGGCTCACTGCAACCTCTGCCCCCCAGGCTCAAGCAATTTTCCTGTCTCAGCCTCACAAGTAGCTGGGATTACAGGTGTGCACGCCACCACCCCCAGTTAATTTTTGTATTTTTAGCAGAGATGGGGTTTCACTATGTTGGCTAGGCTGGTCTTGAATGCCTGATCTCAAGCAATCTGCCCACCTCAGCTTCCCAAAGTGCTGGGATTACAGGCGTAATCCATGGTGCCTAGCCTATTTTAATTTTTTATATGGTGTAACTTGTAAGGTAAGGGTCCAATTTCAGTTTTTTGCATGTGGATATCCAATTTTCCCAAAAATTATTTGTTGAAAAGTTATCCTTTCCACTTTGAATGGTCTTATCACCCTTCTCGAAAATCATTTAAACAGATGTGAGGGCTTAAGCTACTTTTCTTTTCTTTTTTTTTTTTGAGACAGAGTCTTGCTCTGTCATCTCTGCCTCCTGAGTTCAAGTGATTCTCCTGCCTCAGCCTCCAAAGTAGCTGGGACTATAGGCACATGCCACCACACTCAGCTAATTTTTATGTTTTTGGTAGAGAAGGGGTTTCACCATGTTGGCCAGGCTGATCTCGAACTCTTGACCTCAGGTGATCTACTCATCTCAGCCTCCCAAAGTGTTGGGATTACGGGCGTGAGCCACTGTGCCCACCTCACTTTCTTTTTTTAAAAAAACTTTTTATTAAGGTATTCAATAAATCACATACCATATAATTCACCCATTGAATTTTAAGTGTACAATTCAATGGCTTTTAATATTTTTAAAGAATTGTGGAGCATTACAGAATTTTAGAACATTTTTATCACTCCCCCAAAAAAACTCCTATCCCATTGGCAGTCACTCCCCATTTGGGCTGTTCCAGCTGTTTCTCTATAGATTTGCTTACATTGGAAATTTCATAGAAAATTTCTTCTGATTGTGGTTTTGAAGTAAAAAAAAAAAAAAAAAAAAAGAAAAAAAAAGAAATGGATTCATTCACTCATTCACAGGCAGGGTCTTGCTCTGTCACCCAGGCTATAGTGAAGTGGTGGTGCACTGTTCACTGCATCCTCAAACTCCTGGGCTTAAGTGCTTCTCCTGCCTAAGCCTCTTGAGTAGCTAGGACCAAAGGCAGGCAGCACCACACTCAGCTAATTAAAAAAAAATTTTTTTTTTTAAGAAATGGGGCCTTGCTATGGTGCCCAGGCTGGTCTTGAACTCCTGGCCTCAAGTGATCCTCCCACCTTGGCCTCTCAAATTGTTGGGATTACAGGCATGAGCCACAGTGCCCAGCTTACTTAGCAATATGTTTTCAAGGTTCATTCATGTTGCAGAACTTATCAGTATTTCATTCCTTTTTATTGCCAATATTTCATTATATATTATTGTATATTCCATTGTATATTTTGTTTATCCATTCATCAGTAGGCGGACATTTAGGTTGTTTCCAGTCTTTTGGCTGCTATAAACATCTGTATAAATTTTTGTGTGAAAATATGATTTTCAATTGTCCTCAGTATATACCTGGAAATGCAACTGCTGGGTCATATGCTAACTTTGTAACCTTCTGAGGAACTGCCAGGCTATTTTCCAAAATGGTTATACCATTTTACATTTCCACTAAGAACGTAGAGGGGTTCCAATTTCTCCAGTCCTCACCAACACTTCTTATTCTCTGTCTTTTTTATTTCAGTCATCCTGGTAGGTATGAAGTGGCAACTCACTGTGGTTTTGATTTGCATTTCCTAAAAATTAGTAATGATAGGCATCTTTTTGGGTGCTTACTGGCCATTTGTTTGTTATTTTAAAAAAGGTCTATTCAGACTATTTGCCAGGTTTTAGAATGGGTTGTCTTTCTATTCTTGAGTTGTAAGAGCTTTTAATATTTTGGATACAAGTCATTTTTCCACCTATACAATATAAACTGAGAGTTTGTTGTTGCCTTCAGGAAATTCTGTGGTGTTAACAGCGGGTTTCTTTGAAAGCAAGAGGTGTTCTTATGCTGTAAAAATAAATGATTTGGAATTCTGAGCTGATAGTACTGACCTTTGGGTGTGCTATGTAATTTTTGTTGTGGGATAAATTTGATCTCATTTTAGTTATTTACATTTGTTTACTTTATCTTTGAAGTACAAAATGTATAGGGTTCCATGGCTGTCCTAACAAATTAATAACAAATTTATAAGTTGATACAGCCCTCCCTTAAATATTCTGTCCCATAATACAATTCACATTTTTATTGTTTTGTCAATGCCCTCTGACCATTAGCAAGGTTGAAAACATATTAGCACTCACTATCTTCTAGGCATAAAAATAGATGTGGCCTCAACATCATTTCACTTCATTTTCATCACCTTCTGAATTGGTATTATCATCTCCATTCTACAGATGAGTAATTTGAGGCTCAGAACTCAAGTCTGATTTCACCTGAGCTTTTTCATCTTCTCAATACTGCCTCAAAGAGACAGAGGAAATATAGATTTTTATCATTTTGCACTTTTAAAATCACAAAAACGAATGCAACTTCACAAAGCTGCTAAAACAATGGATTGGAAGCCAGGAAAACTCTATTTCCAAACTACAGCCAATCAACTAATGAGTTCAGGCAGCCCTCTCTAAGCCTAAGTTTGCTAACCTGAGGGGTCTGAAACACAAGGAAGAATATGAACACTCAAATCATTTCCAACTTGTAACTACTACAATTCTAACTGAATAGCTAGTTTATGTAACACAGTCTCTGCTGAGCAACAGGATTCCGGAAGTACATTTATGAATCCAACTATTTATTGATGGGATTCCCACTATAGCTTAGTCTAGAGGGATTCTTATTAGTTTAAAAGTAAATCAGAGTTCTTAAATTCCATGTCACTAATTTTAATCTTTATTACTTTCCTTAAAGAGTAGGGGATTCCCACTGTAGCTTAGTCTAGAGGAGTTCTTATTAGTTTAAAAGTAAATCAGAGTTCTTAAATTCCATGTCACTAATTTTATCCTGTATCACTTTCCTTAAAGAGTGAGGGAAGGGGCCAGGCATGGTGGCTCACACCTCCCACTTAGGGAGACCGAGGCAGGCAGATCACTGGAGGTCAGGAGTTTGAGAACAGTTTGGCCAACATGGCAAAACCTCGCCTCTACCAAAAATACAATTAGCTGGGTATGGTGCATGCCTGTAGTCTCAGCAACTTGGGAGGCTGAGGCAGAAGAATCACCTGAACCCAGGAGGCGGAGGTTGCAGTGAGCCGAGATGGCACCACCACACTGCAGCCTGGGCAACAGAGCGAGACATCATTTCAAAAAATAAAAATTAAAAAATAAATAAAATTAAGAGTTAGAGAAGGGCATATCAAATTTAATAAACTTATTAATACAGATCATAAAATGTATCATCTCTGTGGGGCTACTTTGGGTCTGAGTTACCCAACTGATTACTGTGGAAATCACTTTGAATCACTTACTAAGCCAAGACTTACCTGTTAAAAAATAAAAATAAAAATAGGGCCGGGCACAGTGGCTCACACCTGTAATTCCAGTACTTTGGGAGGCTGAGGTGGGTGGACCATTTGAGGTCAGGAGTTTGAGACCACCCTGGCCACATGGTGAAACCCCGTCACTACTAAAAATACAAAAAAGTTAGCTGGGTGTGGTGGCAGGAGCCTGTAATCCTGGCTCCTCAGGAGGCTGAGGCAGGCAAGCTCCTTGAGCCTGGGAGGCAGAGGTTGCAGTGAGCTGACATCGCACCACTGCACTTCAGCCTGATCAACAGAGCAAGGCTCTGTCTCAAATAATAAAAATAAAAATAGATCCCCTGGATGGGTTACCAAGAGTGGTAGGAAAGCTCAATTTTCAAGTCATATTCTTTTGAACTCTGATTTTTTACCTTGTGCATGCATTATCTTAAAACAAAAATTATGAGACTGTGGTTCATTTACCCCAGACATGAGAGAGCGTAGAAATAATTAAAAACAGAACCACCAACAAATCCTGCTTCTTTTATGAAAAAGCTCTTTTTGATAAAAGAAATTCAATACCAACCTTCCAACCTGATACGTAGGGACAGCTGTGGTTCCAAATCTCTGCATTCCATAGTAGTTAATAAATCCAATCTCCTTGAGAGAGTTCATAGCTTGCTGTACTTGGTCATCAGTTCCTGTTATATTTCTACAGGGACCCAAATTATCCAGAGAAAAAAAAGAAAAACACTCAGGGAGGCAGATCATAAATGACTACAGTGCAGCTTCCGTGTCTTTCGCTCACTCCCCTGCAGCTTTCTCTCTACCTCCTGAGGGCTCTTTCTTTTTTTAAAAGTTGTGATAAGTGATTTATAATGTAATTTACCATTTTAGCCATTTTTAAGTGTTCAATTTGGTGGTATTAACCCATTTATCCTGGAGGTTGTAATTTTTTGAATTTTTGCAATCAAATCTTGGGGATGATCTTGAGTAGTACGATAGAAGTAACTCTTACATACTTAGCATTCCAATAATGGAACACCAGGCATAAATGGGTTAACTACATTCACACTGTTGGGCAACCTTCACCACTATCTACTTCCCAAATTTTTTCCTGTTCCCAAAATGAAACTCTGTACCCACTAAACAGTAACTTTCCATTACTCCTACCCTTTTCCCCTGTAACCACTGTTCTACTTTCTGTGACTATGGATTTGCCTATTCTAGGAGCTTTGTCTTAAGTGGAATCACAGGCTCAGTGTGTTTTAATACAGTATTTGAAGAAAATGGTGTCCTTCCAAAGGGTGCACTAGGTTTCCGAAGGGCAAGGTGTCTATAGTTGCTCTCCCAGCCCTGCCAGGCCCTGACCTACCCTCCCTTGCTGCCACTTCTGTTCTGTTAGTACCAGCTCACCAGGACCTTATGACCAATGATGAGTAACAGACTCACAATGCCCTGGCCAGATCCTGTGGTCTACATTCCCACCTGCAGGTCTTTACCTGAGAACAACAGTGAAGTGGTTTCCTTGAAGCTCTCCCAATTTCAGAGGCTTTTTCTGATAGCTGAAATTCCCTAGCTTAAAGTTCATCAAGCACTTATTCAGGTGGGCAAGTCTTTGTGCAGTTATTCTTAAAAAAAAAAAAAAAAAAAAGGAAAGCAACAAAACAAAAAAGAGTAGAAAGAAGATTGTAAGACATTGATTATCTGCCTGCAACAGTACAGAAAACAAGATACAGCACAGCTCTGAGCCCCTGAAAGGAAAAGGCACTGCAGCAGGTGAGGCATGCATGTCCTTCTCTTCTCTCTGCATTCTTTCTTCAGTGTAATGGTACGTGCTCCTGTTGGAACTATGTATTCCTGGCCATCCATATTTCATATACTTAAGACCTCTTATTATTTATAGGCTGATGAGTAACAGAACAATATCTGAGGTATTTTTTCTTTTTTTTTTTTTTTTTGAGATGGAGTCTTGCTCTGTTGCCAGGCTGGAGTGCAGTGGCATGATCTCAGTTCACTGCAACCTCTGCCTCCCTGGTTCAAGCAATTCTCCTGCCTCAGCCTCTGGAGTAGCTGGGACTGCAGGTGTGCGCCACCACGCCCAACTAATTTTTGTATTTTTTAGTAGAGACAGGGTTTCACCATGTTGGCCAGGATGGTCTCGATCTCTTTACCTCATAATCCACCCGCCTTGGCCTTCCAAAGTGCCGGGATTACAGGCGTGAGCCACCGTGCCCGGCCTATCTGAGGAATTTTCTATTTTTTTTTTTTTTTTTTTAGCGGAGTTTTGCTCGTTACCCAGGCTGGAGTGCAATGGCGCGATCTCGGCTCACTGCAACCTCCGCCTCCCGGGTTCAGGCAATTCTCCTGCCCCAGCCTCCTGAGTAGCTGGGATTACAGGCATGCGCCACCATGCCCAGCTAATTTTTTGTATTTTTAGTAGAGACGGGGTTTCACCATGTTGACCAGGATGGTCTCGATCTCTTCACCTCGTGATCCACCCGCCTCGGCCTCCCACAGTGCTGGGATTACAGGCTTGAGCCACCGCGCCCGGCCCGGAATTTTCTATTTTTTGTGGGGTGAGAGGTGAGGAAACAAATGGGTACAGGGACAAATCCCATATAAAGAATGGTATTAAGCATTTTTTTTAAAAAAAGGTCATTATGTTTGTCTATCAGAAAAATGTTGTAAACTCATTACAGAAAACTTGGAAAATACGAGAAAAGGAAAAGAAATTCATACTTCTATTGCCTGAAAAAATTTCCACTGACATCTAACTTTGTATTTTCTTTCTTTTTTTAAAAGACATTTTATATATAGCTGGAATTCTACCCAAACCTATACCATGCTGCTATCATTTAATATATAGATATTTCCTGTGCTACCAAATTTCCATTAGAAATTCCTTGCCTTCTTCAATAGGAAATATATGTAGAAAAACAGAGCACTGAAAAGCCTTTCTCCCCTTTTTATCTCTAGTGTCACCACTGGCAGCTGATGTTGTTTTTTTTTTTTTTTATTTTGTTTTTGTTTTGAGACAGAGTCTCACTCTGTCATCCAGGCTGGAGTGCAGTGGCATGATCTCGGCTCACTGTAACCTCTGCCTCGTGGGCTCAAGTGATTCTCCTGCCTCAGCCTCCCGAGTACCTGGGATTACAGGTGTGCGCCACCATGATCAGCTAATTTTTGTATTATTATTATTATTTTTGAGACAGAGTCTTGCTCTATTGCCCAGGCTGGAGTGTAGTGGCGTGATCTTGGTTCACTGCAACCTCTACCTCCTGGGTTCAAGCAATTCTCCTATCTCAGCCTCCTGTGTAGCTGGGATTACAGGTGCACACCACCACACTGGGCTAATTTTTATATTTTGTATTTTTAGTAGAGATGGGGTTTCACACATCTGGGACAGGCTGGTCCTGAACTCCTGACCTCAGGTGATCTGCCTGCCTTGGCCTCTCAAAGTGTTGAGATTACAGGCATGAGCCACTATGCCCAGCTAATTTTTGTATTTTTCGTAGACTGGGTTTCACCATGTTGGCCAGGCTGGTCTTGAACTCCTGACCTCAGGTAATCCACCCACATTGATCTCACAGTGCTGGGATTACAGGCATGAGATAAATTCAGAGATTCTTCTGCGTCAGCCTCCCGAGTAGCTGGAAATACAGGTACATGCCACCACATCTAGTTAGTTTTTTGTATTTTCAGTAGAGACAGGGTTTCACCATGTTGGCCAGGCTGGTTTTGATCTCCTCGCCTCAAGTGATCCACCCACCTTGGCTTCCCAAAGTGTTGGGAATACAAGCGTGAGCCAGTGGGCCTGGCTGTCTTTGTTTGTTAGGCTTCCAGGATCCAACTGAGGATCGTGCGTTGCAGTTGTGATGTCTGTTTGGTCTCCATTAAGTGATCTGTCTAGCCTTGTTTTTTCATGACATCTGGCTCTTAGAAGAAACCAGGCCAGCACTTTTACACATCTTTCAATGTGGATTTGTCTGATTGTTTCTCATGTTGAGATTCAGGTAAACATTTTTGGTAGAAATATTACTTAGGTGACATGGCCCTTTTTGATGCAACACATCAAAAGGCGGAGATTGAATTTGTCCACCACTAATGATAACTTTAATCATTTAATTAGGATAGTATGTACTAGATTTTTACACTCTAAGAGTCTCTTTCCCTTTGCTTTTAATCAGTAATCAGTGGGGAAATACTTCTGAAATTGTGTAAAAATCCTGTTCCTTCATAGTCTTTTACCCAATTATTTAGGTACCCAAGCATGATTATTGGCTGAATTGAATATTACTGTGTTGATTGAAACTGTGTTTTTATATTTGTCATTCTTCTGTAAAGAAAAACTATGTAGGGGCCAGGCATGGTGACTCACGCCTATAATCCCAGTACTTTGGGAGGCCTAGACAGGCAGATACCTTGAGCCCAGGAGTTCGAGACCATACCTATAATCCCAGTACTCTGGGAGGCCCAGACAGGCAGATTGCTTGAGCCCAGAAGTTCAAGAAGAGCTTGGCCAACATGGCAAGATCCCGTCTCTAAAATTAAAACAAACAACTATATAGAGAAATTTTCATTAAATTCATGAATCTTTTTTCTTTAAAAAAAAAAAAAAAAAAAAAAAAAAAACTCTGGGATTTAAGTCATACTTAGGATGTTGCCAGAGGTTTTTTTTGTTTTGTTTTTTTGTTTGTTTTTTTGAGATGGAGTCTCCTCTTGTGTTGCCCAGGCTGGAGTGCAGTGGCATGATCTCAGCTCACTGCAACTTCTGCCTCCTGAATCCAAGGAATTCTCCTGCCTCAGCCTCCTGAGTAGCTGGGGCTATAGGCACACACCACCATGCCTGGCCAATTTTTGTATTTTTAGCAGAGATGGGGTTTCACCAGGTTGGTTAGGCTGGTCTCGAACTCCTGGCTGCAAGTGATCCACATGCCTCGGCCCCGCTAAGTGTTGGCATCATAGGGGTCAGCTACTGCACCCGGTCAGAAGTTGTTTTTTTTTTTTTTTAATCTCAAATTTAAGTAGGTTACTTCTACAGTTGCATTGTTATGTTTAAATTTATGATCCACCTGGAATTTATCTAGCAAAGGAAAGTGAGGTAGGGGAGCCACACTTACGTTTTTTAAAATGGTTACCCAGTTATCCAACATTTTTTGAATCAACCATGTTTCTCCACTAATCTTAGATGATACTTTCAATACAGACTAAATCCTTGGATGTATTTGGGTCTATGATTATTCTACCTAGTTATGTTCCAGTATGAAATTGCTTTAAGTGCCGTATTTCTTTTTTCTTTTTTTTTTTTGAGAGAGTCTCACTCTGTTGCCCAAGTTGGAGTGCAGCAGTGTGATCTACCCTTACTGCAACCTCTACCTCCTGGGCTTAAGCAAGTCTCCTGCCTCATCCTCCCAAGAAGCTGGGACTATAGGCATGCGCCACCACACCCAATCCACCCTGGCCTTCCAAAGTGCTGGGATTAGCAGCGTGAGCCACCATGCCTGTCCAAGTGCTATATTTCTTTTTCTTTTCTTTTTTTTCCTTTTTTATTTATTATTATTTTTTTTGGTGACAGAGTCTTGTTCTGTGGCCCAGGATCCTAGATCATGCAATGGTGTGATCTAGGATCACTGCAACCTCCACCTCTTGGGTTCAAGCAATTCTCTTGCCTCAGCCTCTCAAGTAGCTGGGGTTACAGGCACCTGCCACCACACCTGGTTAATTTTTGTAATTTTAGTAGAGACAGGGTTTCACCATGTTAGCAAGGCTGGTCTGGAACGCCTAACCTCAAGTGATCTGCCTGCCTTAGACTCCCAAAGTGCTGTGATTACAGACATGAACCACTGCTCCCAGCTATGTATATAGACTTTTGTATATTTTTCTTGTCTTATTTAAGTTTTTCTTTCTTTTTTAGAGACAGGGAATTGCTCTACCACCCAGGCTGGAGTGCAGTGGTACAATCATAGCTCACTGTAATCCTGAACTCCTGGACTATGTATGGGGACAATGGAGAACCCAAGGGCATGAATTAACCAAGGAACTGTATCCCAAGGAATCTAGAAGCAGAAGATCAGTATGAATAGAGTGATGAACAGGAGGACAGAACTCCTCTTCAGGCAGTAACTACTGCTGTAGAAACTGAAAGAACAATTCAGAATCAGAAGCTGTCCTACAGAGAGTGTTCCGGACACTGCTTCCTAATGGTGCCACAGAGGTGCCTGGTAGCTCTGCTCTTTTTTTTTTTTTAAGTTGAGATAAAGTTAATATAAAATTCAGAAGGCTGGGTACAGTGGCTCATGCCTGTAATCCCAACACTTTGGGAAGCCGAAGTGGGTGAACTGCTTGAGATGAGGAATTTGAGACTAGCCTGGCCATGATTGTGAAACCCAGTCTACCAAAAATACAAAAATTAGCCAGGCATGGTGGTGCATGCCTGTAAGCCCAGCTACTTGGGAAGCTGAGGCAGGAAGATTATTTGAACCAGGGAGGCAGAGGTTGCAGTGAGCCGAGATTGTGCCACCGCACTCCAGCCTGGGTGACAGCAAGACCCTGTCTCAAGTAAAATAAAATAAATAAAATTCACCATTTTAACTGTTGAATTCAGTGATTCTTAGTATGTTCACAACAATGTAAAACCATAACCACTATATACTTCCAGAACATTTCTAACACCCAAAAAAGAAACCCTGTACCTGTTCAGCAGTCACTCCCATTTCCTCTCCCTCAGACCCTGGCAACCATTAATCTACTTTCTGCCTCTAAAGATTTTCCTTTTGGCCGGGCGCGGTGGCTCAAGCCTGTAATCCCAGCACTTTGGGAGGCCGAGGCAGGTGGATCACAAGGTCAAGAGATCGAGACCATCCTGGTCAACATGGTGAAACCCCGT
>NW_016107667.1:1681454-1698033 GCF_001604975.1 Cebus imitator
TTTTTTTACTAAGTCAGGCAGGAAGAGCACCTGACTTCTCAGTGGAATTTTTTTTATGGTTTGTCCATGTTATAAGTACATATCAGTATTTCATTTCATTGTTTTTTTGCAGCTGAATAATAATACAAATTCTTGAATATACAATAGGCATCTACCTCTAAATTTCACTGATACTGCAAAAAGCAAGAACTACACTCAGTGCTGGTTGGTGAGCGTGCTCCCCGAGAAATGGAATGAAACTGACAAAATCTTCATGATACTATTCACAGTTTTAATTGAGATGATCCCGGATCAAGCTTTTTGGTTGTAAATTCACAGCAAATTCAGTGAGTAACTACTAGGGGATATGAAAAATCTTGCTTTTAAACATCAGGAACCAACTAACCAACATGTTGCACAGAAAATCTTTATTAACAAAGGCAGGGAAATATTGGCCCAAGTTCAGAAAAGAGACTGGCAGGAACAGGCAGGAAAAGAAACAAATCATTCTCAGTAAGACTGTTCCTGCCTGAGATCCTGCTAAAATTCATAGGTGGCTTTAGAGTTTCATGAAGCTGAAAAGAAGTGTTGCTTATCCCCAGGACGGATCAATCCAGCAATCATTCAAATGCCTGCATGGCAGAGTGGGTTTCTCTGGTTCATGAATTCCCACGGGAAAGGCCAATCTGCCTGGCCCCATGCATCCATTAGGCAAACTAAGGGTGTAGCCTGTATCCGCGAGATAAGTGCTTTGTGCTTTCAGAGTGCCAACACTTAGGTGGCTAATATGGTTTCTTACTAAGTCAACAGGAAGATGATAAAGGCAGCAAAAATCTGGGGACAGGGCAGCGTCCTGATAAAGTGTGACACCTGCTGGCTGACCAAGAAAAACAGAAATATTCTCAGTCTTTATTCAAAGACTTTGAAAAATAAAATAATTAGATGCCATTTTTTTTTCACCCTCAAAGACTCCCCCTCAAATCATAACATTTTGCTGGGGAAGACTCTAGGGAACTAGAATAAAGGTGGTAAATTGGTAGCACTTTTTTGCAGGAAAATTAGACTTTGTTATTAAAAAAAGAAAGAAAAAGAAAGAGAAAGAATTTCTCTGTTTTGACCAGCAAATGCAAAGAAAAAAGACAAATGTTAGAATGTCATATTCCTTTTAAGTCAGTAATCTCATTGCTAAGCTTATCTTAATGAAGTTATCACAGATGTATGCCAAGATGTAGCTACAAATATGTCTGTCATGGACTGCCCTATAATAGCAAGACGCAGGAAACAATGTAACATTCAAAAATAGAGTAATAGTTTAAATTAGGGTATATCCAGATGTTTAAACATATTTTGCTACATACCTACAGGAAATAAGGCATGTTATCTATTGTTCCAAACAAGATACTTAAGTATTTTTGTTTAAAAATGAAAAAAAGTAGAGCCAGGTGCAGTGGCTCATGCCTGTAATCCCAGCACTTTGGGAGGCCAAGGCGGGCAGATCATGAGGTCATGCTATTGAGACCATCCTGGCTATGGTGAAAACCCGTCTCTACTAAAATACAAAAAATTAGCTGGGCGTGGTGGCACACGCCTGTAGTCCCAGCTACTCAGGTGGCTGAGGCAGGGGAACTGCTTGAATCCGGGAGACGGAGGTTGCAGTGAGCCGAGATCATGCCACTGTACTCCAGCCTAGAGAAAGAGCAAGCCTCTGTCTCAAAAAAAAGACAAAAAAGAAAAAAAAAAAGAAAAAAAGTCTCTCAAGAAATATATACCATGTCGTGAATAAGGTGATCTCTGAGGGAGTACAGTTATGGCAGACCTTTCATTTTCTACTAGTTCTTTCTGTGTTAAAAAGAAAATAGGCATGGCGTGGTGGCTCACACCTCTAATCCCAGCACTTTAGGAGGCTGAGGGGAGAATTGCTTGAGATGAGGAGTTTGAGACCAGTCTGACCATCATGATGACACCCATGTCTCCAAAAAATACAAAAATAAGCCAGGGTGGTGGTGCATGCCTGTTATCCCGGCTACTCAGGAGGCTGCGGCATGAGAATCACTTGAACCCGGGGAGGCAGAGGTTGCAGTGCGCTGAGATAGTGCTGCTGCGCTCTAGCCTGGGTGACAGAGTGAGACTCCATCTCAGAAAAAAAAAAAAGGAAACCAAACAAAATAAACCAACTTATTTTTTTTAACAGGAGCAAAATTCACAGAGCCAGTCAGAAATCACAGGAGGTGTCTAAGTCTTTTAGATACCAAAGAGAAGGTAAAAACCTTCTGTTGTGACCTCTATCCACAGAGGATGAGAAAGCCTGTGCCTTCAAACCCCTGTCCCCCCTGCCCCTATTCTTCTGAGTTTCTGGGGAGCCCCTGGGCCATTACCCACAAAGGTTATTTCGAATCTTTACTCTTTTCAAAAGCTCCTGTACCCACTCCTGCTCTTTCACTGTCAGCAACTGACTCCACATTCTATATGCCACAAGGAGAAAGTGAAACCAGGCCACCAGGTAGGAACACCATCACCTTCATGTATTTACTCCTGCTCTCTTTCAAAAGCTTCAATATTTGCACACACCATCAGTAAAGGCAACAGTGAGATGAATGCTTTTATGACTACATCACGCTACTGTCCCAAGAACAAGGAAGAAAAAGATCTGGAATAAACATTAGGATGCAACCAGTTCAACAACTACATTATTTCAGGTGAATCAGAAAACTGGTGGGAAAGAAGCCCAATTGTAGGGGATCATTAAGTAAACAGAAGATACCCCCTCAAATTCTTTATAAAAAGGGAATTCAAAATAAATACATGGGCCCAGCACGGTGGCTCATGCCTGTAATCCCAGCACTTTGGGAGGCTGCGGTGGGTGGATCACCTGAGGTCAGGGGTCAAGACCAGCCTAGCCAACATGGTGAAACCCCATCTCTACTAAAAATAAAAAAATTAGCTGGGCGCACTGGCACATGCCTGTAATCTCAGCTACTTGTGAGGCCGAGGTAGGAGAATCACTTGAACTGGGAGGTGGGGGTTGCAGTGAGCCAAGATTGTGCCATTGTACTCCAGCCTGGGTAACAAGAACAAAACCCCACTGTAATCAATAGAATGGGGGAGGCGGAGGTTGCAGTGAGCAGAGATCCTGCCACTGCACTCCAACCTGGTTGACAGAGTGAGACTCCGTCTCAAAAGAAAACAAAAAAACAAAATAAATACATGTATTTAAGTAGAGGTAGTAAACACAGGGGACTTTATTTTTAATTGCAGTACGATTGACATAAACTGTACACATTAATGTACAAATTTTAGGCCAGGCACAGTGGCTCATGCCTGTAATCCCAGCGCTTTGCGAGGTTGAGGCGGGCAGATCACAAGGTCAAGAGATTGAGACCATCCTGGCCAACATGGTGAAACCTCATCTTTACTGAAAATACAAAAACTAGCTGGGCATGGTGGTGCACGCCTGTAGTCCTAGCTACTCGGAAGGCTGAGGCAAGAGAATTGCCTGAACCTGGGAGACGGAGGTTGTAGTGAGCCAAGATTGTATCACTGCACTCAGCCTGGTGACAGAGCAAAACTCCAACTCAAAAAATAAATAAATAAAATGTACAAGTTTTGACATGTGTAAGCCCATGAAATCATTACCATAGTAAAGACAATGCATCCATCACCCCAAAAGTTTTCTTGCCCCTATGTTATTTCTCTCTCCCACCATTCCTTGCCTCTGGAGGTGTACTAAGATGAAAGCCTGAATGTGTGTGACACTGTACAGCTGTTAAAATTCATACAGCTGGTAATTTCTCTTTTACCTTCACTGTGACTAACTGGGTTCACACCCCTATTCTCCCTCTCCAGAATATAACAATAGCCCTGGTCTCTAGTTTCACGCATCTTGCTCCACCTGTAATCCATAATCCAGTCCTTATACATCACTCCCCTTGTTTAGATTAAGGTCGAGGTAAAGACCCTCAACGTGATCTAAGAGGCCCTTTGGGATCTATGTCCTGCCTAACTCCTAGACCCTTACTTCTTGCTATGCTCCCCTGAAACTAAAGGACGTGCCAGGTAACAAATGTGCTTTCGAATGTCTTTTCTTAAACTGCTTTCCTGGTTTGGAAGAAACAACCCTAAATCCTACCCAGCCCCAGGAAATCTCTACTCATCCTTCTAGAATTTAGACCAGTGCTTCCCAATCAAAGGCAATTCTGGCCCTCAGGGAATATCTGACAATGCCTAGAGACATTCTTTGCCATCATAACTGAGCAAGGAGTTGCTACTGTTACATACTGGGTAGATACTAGGGATGATTCGAAACATCCTGCAATGCGCAGGACAGTCCCGAAACAAAGAATTATCCAGCCCCAAAAGGCAACAGTGCAGAGGTGGAGAAGACCTGATCTATACTAAAATCCAGGCATCCCATTTTCTGTGAAAGCTTTCCTGTGTGCCCTACACAACAAGTTCCATGTTTCTTGCCAGGCATATGTGAACATCCAAAGGATATCTCTATTTCAGCATTTATCTTGCTGCAGGAGAAGTTCTGATTTACATGTCTGTCTACTCCACTAATTATAATTGCTTCAAAAACACAGACCATCTTTTTTATCAGTAGATCTCAGCTGTGCAACAAAATAGCAGGTTCACTGTTTTGCAATTTTAACATAGTTATATTTAACAATGAATGAACAAAAGAGAGAAAAAAGCATTTATTCTCTTAGGTCTATAAAAAAATCCTTTAAAAATTATACAAATAATACACGGTTCACAGATAAGAAAAAAACAAAGTGAAAAGTGATTTTTAAATAGGCAGAAGCACCATCTAAAGTTGAAAGAGAGAAACCCCACAAAGTAAATTTGAGAATTCTGAAAAGCAGTGCCAGGACTTTTACAGTATAAATTCTGTTATGTACTCTCTACTTACTTGAGAACAGCAATCTCTTGTACTGTTATAGCCCTTTTATCTTTGGTTCCCATGTAGGAGAATATGTTTGGCTTGACTCTGGTAAGACAGAAACAAGATCATCTAAAGAAAGTCACATACCATAATATCATAAGGAAATCCTAATTCTCATAATTAAGTTTTAATATAAACACTTAAAATCATAACACAGTAAAAGAAGAATGAAGAGAAACTTTATTTTAAAATGAATCCAGGGAGGCAGCCAGGGTGGCTCATGTCTGTAATCCCCAGCGCTTGGGAGGCCGAGATGGGTGGATCACCTGAAGTCAGGAGTTCAAGACCAGCCTAGCCAACATGGCAAAACGCCATCTCTACTAAAAATACAAAAGTCAGCCAGGTGTGGTGGAATGCGACTGTAATGCCAGCTACTCAGGAGGCTGAGGCATGAGAACCACTTGAACCTGGGAGGTGGAGGGTGCAGTGAGCCGACATCATGCCACTGCACTCCAGCCTGCATGACACAGCAAGACTCTGTCTCAAAACAAAAAAAAAGTATCTAGTCCAAAAAAAAGTATCTAGGAAAACAACATAAATTCATATGCAAACTAGAAAAGTAAATGACAGCCAGGTGTGGTGGCATGTACCTATCGTCCCAGTTACTGGGAAGGGCGGAGTGGGGAGGACTGTCTGCACTCAGGAGTTCGAGGGTGCAGTGCCCTATGATGGTGCCTGTGAACAGCCACTGTACACTACACTACTGCCTCGGAGACATAGTGAGACCTGGTCTCTTTAGAGAAAAAAAAAAAAGTAAATGATGGCTGAATAATTCCTTTCTTAGCAGTATAAACATTTGTGGCTATTAGTAAATAAATGAGGTTGTTCAAAGACTTGGCTAGCCAGCAACAAAAAAGGCAACAATACACTTCCTACCCACAATTCATTACATTACCTAAGACTGTGAAAGCAAAGAAAGCATTCTTTGCCATCACAACTGAGCAAGGAGTTGCTACCGCTACACAGTGGGTAGAGACTAGGGATGCTGCGAAACGCCCTGCAATGCACAGGACAGTCCCGCAACAAAGAATTATCCAGCCCCGAAGGGAAAGAAAGCAAAGAAAAAAATGCATTCTAGAGATACCATGCACCACTATGAAAATTTATCTTCAATTCTTAAAAAGTTAGTGTGTGAAGTTTCCTAAAATGCTGCTATTGCTTTGTATTAAAAAAAGCAGCCAAATGAAATGCTAAAACTGGGATCTGCATAGTTCTGATATGAAGATATAAGTAACCTAGTTAACTAAGAAGTATTTTACAAACTTAACCGTTGCATGTGAGAAGGAAAAAGGCAGGCAGAATTTTTTTTTCTTTTGAGATGGAGTTTCACTCTTGTTGCCCAAGCTGGAGTGCAGTGGCGCAATCTCTGCTCACCACAACCTCTGCCCACCACAACCTCCGCCTCCTGGGTTCAAGCAATTCTCCTGCCTCAACCTCCCAACTGGCTGGGATAGGCATGAGCCACCATGCCCAGAATTTTGTATTTTTATTAGAGACGGGATTTCTCCACGTTGGTCAGGCTGGTCTTGAACTCCCAACCTCAGGTGATCTCCCTCCTTGGCCTCCCAAAGTGCTGGGATTACAGGTGTGAGCCACTGCGCCCGGCCGGAAGGATTTTTTAAACCCTGAGCAATCCTCAATTCCCAATCTTGATGGAACTCCCTCCCCACCCATCTATTCCTGTCAAGAATGGTCTGTTCTCTCTGGCTCAGGTACAGACATAGTATCACAGACTCTCTCCCAGGAAGTTAATAAACAGAGCAAAATAAATGCTACTTAAGGGGTACTGTGTATCATGGGCCGAACTGTCTCCCCCCAAAATCAATCTGTTGATGCTCTGACCCCCCAGGACCTCAGAATGAGGCTATATTTGGAGACAGGGCCTTCGAGGAGGTGATTAAGTTAAAATGAGGCCATTTAAGGTAGGCCCTAATCCAATCTGACTGGTGCCCTCATAAGAGGAAACGTGGACACACACAGAGATACCAGGGGTGTACGTGCACAGGGAAAATGCCACATGAGGACACAGTGAGAAGGCAGCCATCTGCAAGCCAAGGAGAGGGGCCTCTGGAAAAAAAAACAAACTTGCTGACACTTTGAGCTTGGGATTGCTAGCCTCTAGAAGCATAAGAAAATTAATTTCTGTTAAGCCACCTAGTCTGTGGTATTTTGTTAAGGAAGTCGTAGCAAACTAATACACTGTGTTACCATATTTAAGCTGAGTTAAATATATATTAGAAACCAAATTTTCACAGCACACAGACTTGCTGTGGTGCGTAGCCACTTCCATTTTTAAGAAAAGCTTTGGCCCTGTGCCTACCCGCCACCCCCCACCCCGAGATCCAGCCTCTGCTATATTTACATTCCTGTGAGAAAATCAGACCGGTCTCAGGTTTAGTCAGTCTCCAGGAATTGAGAGCTCCCAGTCTGGCAAGACCAACCTCTGCAACCACGTCAAAGGATAAGTTTAGGCTTTCAGAAGAGAAAGTTAATTTTTGTTTTCAGCCAGATGGACTGGTAACTCTCAACTGCATGAGAATCATTTACTTACAGAATTTTCATCTTGAATTATTGGCACTACACACGTGGGGGTCAAAAAAATTAATTCATCCATTGCCTAAGACATCTATCCTTGTAGCCTGGAAGAAACTCATGCCTGGAAGAAACAACGCGCTTCCTACCCATGAATGGCGATTCTTAATGCCAGCACTTTGGGAGGCCGAAGTGTGAGGACTGTTTAAGTGCAGGAGTTCAAGACCAGCCTGGGCAATATAGTGAGACCCTGTCTCTAAAACCTAATAAAATTAGCCTGGCATGGTGGCACATGCCTGTAATCCCAGCTCCTCAGGAGGCTAAGGTGGGAGGATTGCCTGAGCCCAGGAAGTCAAGGCTGCAGGGAGCTGTGATCATCATTCACTCCAGCCTGAGTGACAGAGTGAGACTCTGTCTCAAAAAAACCAAAAACAACAACAACAAAAATAAATAAATAAAACTATCATTGGAAGGTGCGTGTGCTATCTGTAATCTGTGCTGCTCCTGCTCATTTTTCCATTACCACGGAAAAAGGAATACACATGTCTGTTGTTGATTTAATTTTGTATAGGCATAACAACAGTAACTCACCTTAAGTATCTGGAGAGTACATTAATAGCATCCATGGTGTCTTTGTTTTCCTTGTATAGTACAAAGTGGCAGTAACTTCCCCTAGATTTTGGCCAAGAATGTTTTCTTGGATCTTAAAAGCAAAAAAAGTAAACGTTATATACACCATAATAAAAGTTATGGGTATAAGAGCTCATTTTTTTGCTATAGAACCTTTGAGTGGGAAATCAGTTCTAGTCTGATAAACAAATATAGGATATCCTCTCTGGTATCAAAAATAAAAATAAAAAAACAACAAAAAAAGAAATATAGGTTAAGTGGTTATAGCTGTGTGGACTACAGGTATTACAGTTTCTGCAATTGGACACTTAATGGCATCTATCCATAGTTAAAACAAAAAGCTAAAATGTGACTGGGCACAGTGGCTTATACCTGTAATCTCAGGACTTTGGGAGGCCAAGGCGGGCGGTTAGCTTGAGCTCAGGAGTTCAAGACTGGCTTGGGCAACATAGCAAGACCCATCTCCACTAAAAATAGCCAGGCGTGGTAGTGCACACCTGTGGTCCCAGCTACTCAGATGGCCGAGGTGGGAGGATCACTTGAGCCCAGGGGCTGGAGGTTGCAGTGAACCAAGATCATGCTACTGCACTCCAGCCTGGGTGACAGAGTGAGACCCTGTCTCAAAAAATAAATAAAAGAAAAATATTTTTAATTTTAAAAAAGAAGAAAAAAAAATTAAGCCAGGTTAAATGCTAACTTCTAAGCAACTAGTGCTACTTCAATCCCATGTTAAAAAATACAAGATTTAGGCCAGGTGTGGTGGCTCATGAGTGTAGTCCCAGCACTTTGAGAGGCTGAGACAGTGGATCACTGAGGTCAGGAGTTTGAGACCAGCCTGGCCAACATAGTGAAACCTCATTTCTACTAAAAATACAAAAATTAGCCGGGTGTAGTGGCGGGCGCCTATAATCCCAGCTATTTGGGAGGATGAGGCACGAGAATTGCTTGAACCCGCAAGGTAGCTGTTGCAGTGAGCCAAGATTGTGCTATTGCACTCCAGGCTGGGAAACAGGAACAAGACTCTGTCTCAAAAAAAAAAAATAAATAAATAAAAATAAGGTTAGATTAATGCTGCTCAAAGTGTTTTGTTTTTTTTGTTAATACTTTGGGAAAAATATGTAAGCCAAAACTGCACTTCGCAGATGTTGTACAATAACATTCATGAGTCCTGTGTGACACAGAGCGGCAATTATTAAACACATCTAGTTCATTTGTTTACTGTAACTCCATCAAAGAAAAACAAAAAATACTTCATATAACAATTTCTAGAAAGAGTCCTCTTCTTTTAAAAATAATCCTTTTTCATGAACTCATGAATCCTTTATCTTCAGAGACTTAAGATACTGCTGGTACTGAAGTTGGTACTTGGATACCTGGCTTCGTCAAGGCAAAAGCACTGTTTGGTAAGTTAGTAATTTAAGCTACAATGAAAAGAACAAAATAATCCATAAACCATTTCAAAAAACTGCCATAGAATGTATGCCTAGTGAATCACCCTTCCTTCTTGATAAATACGTGAGTTTTTTCTGTCTTGGACAGAAAAGTATTACAAGTATTTCTTTAGCTCTTGGTGTGAATTCCTCACAAGTTCTTCAGAAAATTGTTGAGTAGGAACATCATTTTCGAGTTTCCTTCCAGCTCACTATCAGTTAAGCTAAGTTGTCTATACTTAGCACTTGTGACAAAATCTTTGGCATTTCACTTTACGTATATGAAATGCCAAATGCTCTTACCTGCTGCAGTTCTGACCTCTGTCCAAATGCACAGCATAAAGATTACAAAAGAGCAATGTTTAATTTATAATATTAAATTGCTTTAGAGGTGAACATGCAAATGATCTCATGGTTTACACTGAGGACTTCTACAGCACCTGGGAGTTATGCGGTGGGTTAACAGCCATTTAGACATTAACAATGGAATGCTGTAGAGGCAAACAATGAACAACTAGAAAATTCTTCTACAGGTACAGCCTTCTTGTCTCAACGCCTTCACAATGAGCATGTTAGTTCATCCTCAAAGCTGCACTGTCTGAACCCCTGGGATAAAGCAAAATGTTTAAGGCTAGATAGTAAATCCTTCCCCAAAAAGAGATTTGTTTTCTTAAATATGGGAGGACACGTACCAAAATGCTATTTGTGATTATATGTTTTCTTTGGTGGTTAGGCTACAAGTAATTATTGCTTTGCTTTGTATTTTTCTGCATTTCATTAGTTTCTTGCTTTGAATTATAAAGACTTTTACGTTTGAAAAATATTAAATATATAGAAAAAAGCAAGGTCTTTATAGATTCAAAATGATTTAAGAGATGACTTGAGACTTATGAATGAGTGCGATGTTCTGGCCTTGTTTCTATCATTCTTCGAACAAGCCATCTGTATGTAAGAGACATTTTTGAGATACAGCAAAACCAAATATGCAATAGGTATAGGTATGTGATGGGAAGAAATTACTGTTGATGTTTTTGATTGTGATAATAGCTTGGGGTTTCAGTTCTTATCTGGCAAATACATACTGAAATCTTTATGAGTGAAAAGCCATGCTATGTAAAATTTCCCTTAAAATGCTCCAGCAAGAAAAAAAAGGTAGGAAGAATAGATCAACAGAACAACAGAATGTTGGATAATCTTAAAGATGGTTTATGGGTACACAGGTTCCATATACTATTTCCTCTATTTGTGTACAAGTTTGAAAATGTCCACCATAAAAACTTTAAAAATACTTGTGATAAAAGTTGATGAAGTATACATACATTTTTCTTAATTACTCCTTCAGAGAATTCATAATTAAGTACAATGGCAAGAAATAAATGAAGTCACAAGACTAAAAAACTAAATGCTGCTATACCTTAAGAGAAACCAGGACAATGGAGTGTGAGTTTTGTCTCACAAGCATGCATCCTCTATTTAGCAAATCCAAGCACTGAGCATGCATACAATTATCTCCTTTGCAAACAACAGATACAAGTATGCATTGTTTTTCTAAGTGCAATCAATATACAAAATAGTAAGTATACGCATTGATTAACTGGGAATATTTTAAATAACAGAAAATCAGTGAGTCTGAATTTATTTTTGGCAATTTGTAAGACTTTATAAAATTCCACCCCCTAAGAATGCTAAGCAGCATATACTTAGCTTTATAATTTGAGTGAATTTAAAATAACTTGCAAACATTTTTGAGACAGTGATTTATACTGCAAATGCACAGAATTCCCAGGCTGGGTAATATGGTTCCTGCTTGAAGAAGGCTGCTTCCACCCTCTGAGGGCCTGACAAGGCAGTCCCAGTCTAGTAAAAATGGAAACCAAGATCAGGAAGTTTATGTATTGAGTGCAGAGATCTCCATGAATAAGGAAGGAAAAATGTTTGTAGCCGAGAAAGATGAAAGGATGGTAGCATGTGGAACATTCTTTCCTTCTTATTCAAGGTCATTCCCACCACTGCACCCCTGCACCCCAACCTTCAGCTTTCTCAGGGATCCTACTCCATCCATTACCTTTATTTTGTTATTCTTCTCCCTGAACTTTCACCATCCCTCTCCATTGTCTCTTTCCTTTTTCTAATTTTTTTTTTTTCTTTTTATAGAGATGAGGTTTTGCCATCTTGGCCAGGCTGGTCTGGAACTCCATGCCTCAGGTGATCTGCCCACCTAGGCTTCCCAAGGTGCTGGGATTACAGGGATGAGCCACCACGACCAGCCCTCCATTGTCTCCCTTGCGTATATAAATAATTCACGACTCTTCCATCTTAAAAACCTAACATATGTTCCCTCCTCCTTAATCATGTTCCCTTCCCTTCTCTTTGCAGGTTATTTGAAAAAGCAGTCTGTATACACTACCTTCCATCTCAACCTACTGTGTAAACTGTTTTCCAACCTCATCATGCCACTAGAATGCTCTGGCAAAAAGACACCAATAACTTCCATGTTGCTAAACTGATAGATTTCAGAGTAATTATCTTGCTGGACCTACCTGTGGCATTTTCCATTGCTACAGGAATGGAAGCAATGGATAGTCCACTGACCACTCTGATTACTGGGATTCCCTATTCCTGTGGATTCCATAACACCAGCCTTTCCCTGAGAGCTTCTTTGTACCTGCCTTTCTCCTGAGTCTCTATGTATTCCTACATACAGGGATCCCTCCTGGGGACCATTCATTTCAGAAAGTATAGAGAACCTATACATATTGCATGGCAGAATTTTCCCTTTTTAGGTAAGTCATTAAAAACTGTGTTCTTAGAGGCATTTGGAATGTATACTACCTGTCTCAAAATATAAATTAATTTGCCAGTAATGTTACAATAGTTTAGATGGTATTTTCAAAAAAATACCACACATACACTTTGGTAGGTAGAGCAATGTGCCCTATCAGACTGGCTTAACACATAAAATAATGTCTGAGTTTAAACAGTTGGTAATTTGTGGTGTTTGGGCAACATGATTTAAAATCTACCACATCTATATTTTAGGATGCACAGTTCCATCTGAGAAAAGTTTAGGTTAAGAATATTGTTAATCACGGTGGCTCACGTCTGTAATTCCAGCACTTTGGGAGGCCGAGGTGGGTGCAACACAAGGTCAGGAGATCGAGACCATCCTGGCTAACATGGTGAAACCCCATCTCTACTAAAAATACAAAAATTAGCCGGGTGTGGTGGTGTACATCTGTAATCCCAGCTGCTTGGGAGGTTGGGGCAGGAGAATCGCTTGAACCGAGGCAGAGGTTGCAGTGAGCAGAGATCGTGCCACTGTACTCCAGCCTGGTGACAGAGCGAGACTCCGTCTCCAAAAAAAAAAAAAAAGAATATTATGAATCTGCGGATATTGCATAACCCACCAATGACAATTTCTATCAGGGTCTGGTAGTAATACAGCTTAAAAACATCTGTAAATTGCAAAGCTTTATAATGACACTTTAAAAGCTAAACCATTCAAATGCTAGGCAAGGTGGCTCAGGAGGACAAGCTGTCACTGGTAGAGGGACATGAACAACAATCTTTGGATAGCAGATCTTCCTCCTTTCCTGAGGATGTTCACTTTAGGCCACTCTTAGCTTGGGGAGAGTGGTGTCTGTAAAAGATAAATGCAGGCTCCTAAAGGCCCATCTGGGCCAGGGTGGCCTTCCATGAGGAGGTGGGAGAGAACAGCTCAGATGGCAGAGATTTAGTTCATCCTTGAATAAATGCCACAACACTGCAATCCCAAGAAGTGTAGTTCTCTATACAAGGGGGATTGATCCAATCCGACCTTCCTTCTTGCTTCTTTTTAAAGTGAGAAATTCCTATCTTACTGAAGATGTCCAAAGGGAAATGGGGAAGGGTAGTTCACATCACATAGCCTTCGTATCACATAGCTCAGTACTTCACTTGTAAAATCTTAAGGAAACTTTGTAACAACAAAAAATGGAAAGGTGGGTATGGCATAAGCAGAAAAAATCTGGATAAAAACACATGAGAGATCTGGCACTGTGTTTATTGAAGAGGATGGTAGAAAGACTGTAATGGCCACTTTGGCCTGCAAATGCCCTCCATCCTCTCACAAAACCTAGCTTCCTAAGAAATGATGATCACTTTGAAAAAGCCACCAGTCAAAAAAACAGCTTTTGCCTTTTCCAACCTGCTTCCTCAGACCACACCAAGAGGAACAATGCCTTGCCTTGTCTTCCTGTGTTCATAATGGGCAGCACTGCTGACCAATGTGGTCTGTTTCTTAACAAGAAAGAGCTGCCTTGTCCCCTTCGCACCTGGGTTCCCTGAGAGAAATAGGACCACGTGCCTCAAGGCATTGCTGTCTGTAGTAAGTCACCACTCCTCTCCATCTAGAGTAGTTACTAGCTGTACACCATCCTTGGGAGAACAGAAGCAACAGTTGCTCAAATCACTTTCCACTGGGCTTACTCCTCTTTGAGCAGTCTTGGCTGAAAACAGGCTGCTCAGGTGGTATTTTATACTATGACCCAGACATTAAAGAAACATACAGCAACCACACCATTCATTTGTGGAGTGAAGAGTGATTAAGAACTCATGCCCCGAGCAGTAACAGGGCACATCATCTGACTCTTCTTTTCAGTGTTCACTGAATACTGGCCTCTGATCTCCACCTCCTCCTCTGTAACTGCTCAGGTATCTTGCTTCTATAGCACTATCTGGTCTTGCTGACTTGCCTAGATTATTTCCTCAGGCATAAACTTTCTTCCTGTTTTCTTTTTTGTTGTAGCCTCTCATTGCACTAGAAACATGGTTATAAGCAATCAAGGCTTCATCCATTACAGTATTATCTTTTGAATTAACCTAAAAGAATACTGATAGAGCCCTAATAAATAAACAGCTTTTTGCTCTATAGTCTTAGAATTTTGTTCCAACAAATATATCTAGGAATAACTATTCATTAGTACAGGCTATCACTGGCAGGAGAAGAGGGTGAGGAAATAACTTTTTCTTGTTGTAATTTTCATTAAAATTTTATCTGTCAATATGGTAGGTAAAAGAAAAAAAATTACCTAATTTTCCTTAAAGGTTATATGCAAACAGAAACTTTTGCGGCTGTGGAAAACACATTAGAACATAAATATTGGTGACTCATTGGCAATATGCCCATTTCAAATGAATGATGCACAACAAAAGATGGGCTGGGACAAAAGGATGTCTTTGTATATATTTCCTATTTTTTATGTGTGACTGAGGAAGATAAAGGTGGAAAGCAAAAGTTCTTTCAATATGGGGCCTTGCAAAAATATGCCACTGGAATAAGCAATTTTTGTTCATCTGAAAGCTTTCTCTCCTCCATGAAGAACACAGAATGAACCATAATCCTTCCATTTTCTTCTTGAATTGCCACTCAGCATGCTCTGCTCTACAGAGAGCATTATCAAATCTCTAAGACTCTCTCTCAGGCACCACTATAATTTCAGCAAATCTTTACTCACATAAGAGACCTTATGCCCCTTGCCAGACAGGCTGCAGGGCTGCGCTGGCATCTGAAATGACAATACTCACCCTCTCTGAAGGAGGGACATGATCAATATTGTTCTCTGAGCAGCACTAGCGTAGCCCTAGAACATGAACAGGCAAGGCTAATGAGCAGTGGGGCCTGCCTTTCTCGGCCACCTGGCAGGAGGAAGCCGCTCAGACACCTACTTGCCAAAGCCTTTTTCCCAGCTGCGTGGTAGGCTACAATGTACTTCTTCCCCTCCCTATCCTCTGTTTTTGTCTCTAATCCTGGAAACAGAGATTTGATAGCCTGATGGATGACGGTTCTTTTCTCTTTGGTGTCCTCGATAACCTATTAAAAAAAAAAAAAACAACAGCAACACCACTAAGTTAACAAACATTAAATAGAGAACGAATACAGTGAATTAGTAAAAACACTGCTCACCTTATTAACTATGCAAAATAACAAAAGTGTCTGCATACGATTTCAGAAATATATTTTTGTTTTTTTTGACAGAGTCTCACTCTGTCGCCCAGGCTGGAGTGATCTCGGCTCACTGCAACCTCAGCCTCCTGGGTTCAAGGGATTCTCCTGCCTCAGCCTCCTGAGTAGCTGGGATTATAGGCACGCGCCACCATCCCAGGCTAATTTTTGTATTTTTAGTAGAGATGGGGTTTTACCATGTGGGCCAGGCTTGTCTCAAACTCCTGGCCTCAAGTGATCTACCTGCCTCGGTCTTCCAAAGTGCTGAGATGACAGGTATGAGCCACAGTGCCCAGCCTCAGAAATATTTTACAGCTTCTCAATATCGCAAATCCTGGGAGCCTGTTGATGGAGCACATCCATCTGCAGACACTGCACAAAGCCCTCTGGTCATTTTATTTAATCTTTGTAATCTCCCCACATAACACTATTATATCTATTTAGAAGTGAGGAACTGTGTCTATGGTTATATCACTGGAAGGCGGTAGAGCTGGATTTGAAATCCAGACTATTGAACCCAGGGGCCACCAACCCAGATACTCTCTCTCGGGGTCTCTGCTGGACAGGCACCTCAGGACTCCTACATGAAAATGCAAGCAAAACCAGGCCTTTTGATATATCAGAAACTCAATCCCTTTGAACAATCCAACCTACAGCTGCTTCCTATTGAATTCTATTCTAAATTATTTTATGAGGTTCTAGCACATAGGTTCACCATAAAGAAGAATCAACATAATGTAAACTCACTAGTTACATGATGTTTTCAGTTTGTGAGTGCATCTCATACCGAGACATTTTCTCTCTTTACTCAATATAACCATAAATGTGTGTGTATATGCTTCATTTTAAGAATCGAAAAAAAATCACAAACCAATATTCATACTATTTGCAATGCACAAATATCTTCTATTTTATTATATTATACGTATTTTTGAGACAGGGTCTGGCTCTGTCGCCCAGGCTGGAGTGTAGTGGTGAGACCCTGGCTCACTGCAACCTCTGCCTCCCGGGCTCAACTATCCTCCCACCTCAGCCTCTCGAGTAGCTGGGACTACAGACATCTGCCACCATGCCCACCTAATT
>NW_016107667.1:1698118-1700217 GCF_001604975.1 Cebus imitator
CCTCCTGGGTTCAGGCAATTCTCCTGCCTCAGCCTCCTGAGTAGCTGGGATTACAGGCACGCGCCACCATGCCCAGCTAATTTTTCATAGTTTTAGTAGAGACGGGGTTTCACCATGTTGACCAGGATGGTCTCGATCTCTTGACCTCGTGATCCACCCACCTCGGCCTCCCAAAGTGCTGGGATTACAGGCTTGAGCCACCGCGCCCGGCCAACCACCTAATTTTTTTTTATGTTTTGTAGAAATACTGTTTCACCATGTTGCCCAGGCTGGTCTCAATCTCCTGAACTCAATTGATGTGCCCACCCTGGCTTCCCCAGTGCTGAATCACATGCAGGAGCCACTGTGCCCAGCCTTTACTTTATTCTATTTTTTAAAAATGCTAGCTGAGACCAACCACTGCTAACCTGATGTCATGATCCATTAATGGGTTGTAATCTGCAAGCTGAAAACATCAAGATATATTGCAGCTGCTACTGGCTAAACTTGATGATACTTCAACAAAATAAAACATGAAAAAGATCCCACCAAACTACATTACAATTACAGGTAAACCAATTCTTCACAGCAAAAAGTGAATCTAGATCTGAAATTACTGATAGGAATGAGAATCACAGTTTGTATATAGGACTACATAGTTAGACCTCAAAAACTCAGAAAGTCTTTTATCTTCATTTTACAAATGAGAAAACGTGCTCATAGTTTACACTTTTTAAAGTTAAAGACTTTGGATAGATGGGAAAACATCAGTTTTTAAGACAATAGTAAAATTTACCACATGTATATGAAAATACATATTATAAGCCTAAGATAAACCTCTGCATTGTAAAAGCAAAGGAAACCTGAACCATTATTCTGGATTGTTCTAAAAACCTGCAAGGAATTTTCTTCCTGGCATTGCTAAAGATTTCATCTAAAGATTTTGTCAGTAATTGAAGATCTCTAACATTGTAATACCACACACTTTTGGCAAGTTCAGGTGGGGAGGGAGACAAGGGGCAGATAATGAATTCTGAAAAGCTGCAGTAAATTTATTAACTAGGAGTGATGGAAGGGGGAATTTCAGATAACCAAAAAAACCATAGCTCACTAAAATGCGGTAAAAAATTAATTTAACGTAATTTTTTTTTTTGATATAGAATCTTGCTCTGGTCACCCAGGCTGGAGTGCAATGGTCCGATCTTAGCTCACTGCAGCCTCTGTCTCCTGGGTTCATGTGATTCTCTTGCCTCAGCCTCCCAAGTAGCAGGGACTGCAGGCCCACGCCACCATACCCAGCCAATTTTTTTTTTAAATTTTTAGTAGAGATGGGGTTTTGCCATGTTGGCCAGGCTGGTCTCAAACTCCTGACCTCAAGTGATCTGCCCACCTTGGCCTCCCCAAGTGCTGGGATTACAGGTGTGAGGCAATGCGCCCGGTCAACAAAAGCTTTAACAATGACATTTACTATTCTACCCAGTAGCTGAGCTCTCCTTTTCTTCAATAGCAGAATCAACCCAGGATGAGCAAATAAATGCTCCTCTACTTCCTTTCTCCATTTCCTCCCCTTCCCAGAGCCCCAGCTGAGACTAAGAAACTGCTGAAGCCAGCACCTGACCTGGGTCACAGACCTTACAGGCAGCAAATGGTAGTCCTGTTAAAACAGACCCATGGTGGGCAGATCACCTGAGGTTTGGAGTTTGAGACGAGCTTGACCAACATGGTGAAACCATGTTTCTACTAAAAGTAAAAAATTAGCCAGGTATGGTGACGCATGCCTATAAAGAAACAGACCCACGGTATAATAGTTACTCTGTGATTCTAAACAACAAACGTCTTTGTTAATTTGTGGTCCCTGAAATTCTTTTTCAGAGATGGGGTCTCACTATGTTGTCCAGGCTAGTTTTCAACTCCTGGGCTCAAGAGTTCCTCTGGCTTCAGCCTCCGGAGTAGTTAGGACTACAGCCACATAGCACTGTACCCAAATAAAAATGTTTTTAAGCCGGGTGCGGTGGCTCAAGCCTGTAATCCCAGCACTTTGGGAGGCCGAGGCGGGTGGATCACGAGGTCAAGAGATCGAGACCATCCTGGTCAACATGGTGAAACCCTGTCTCTACTAA
>NW_016107667.1:1700427-1711819 GCF_001604975.1 Cebus imitator
CTAAAATTTTTTTTCGTGTAATACCCTTTAGATCCAATAAAGCAATATCAGCCTTTTGTTAACCATCGCAATTTTTTCCATAAACACTTAACATCAACCCAAAAAGAACCCAAAACCCTAAAAACCTTTCCAAATATTTCTGCATTATTTACCTCAATGGCAACACTGGTTTCCTTATTTTTGAAGAGCTGGAGCTCTTCCAATCGCTGCTTTTCTTCAGCTGTCAAAACTGTAAATACATCTTCCGAAGGGTCCTTTAAAATAACCATGAGAACTCGGTGAATCATACACAGAATTCAAGTTTATTAAAGCTCTGTATTTCTGTATCTCTAGGAAATGCTATTTTTATACAGAAGGTGACATTTGCTAAAGAGCTACTTCTACCTCCTCATCCACTGGAATGGACAAGTCATTCAAATGGCTGATCCGTCCATCTTTTCCTATTTCATGAACAACGAAGTCGGAGTACCTGATGAAAAGAAAGCATAAACTTTCAGATAATTAACGCCCTGTTTTCTATTAATTTTAGGATAAAGTTGATCAATAGCCTTACTATTGTGCAAAACAAGCCTTACTATTGTGCAAAATTTAAAAAAATCTTCAGTGCAAAATCACATGGAGTTATTTTTTTAAGATGGAGTCATTTTTTTTTTGAGATGGAGTCTTGCTCTGTCACCCAGGCTGGAGTACAATGGTACAATCTTGGCTCACTGCAACCTCCGCCTCCTGGGTTCCAGTGATTCTCCTGTCTCAGCCTCCTGAGTTGCTGGGATTACAGGCATGTGCCACCATGCCTCACTAACTTTTCTATTTTTAGTAGAGGTGGGGTTTCACCATTTTGGCCAGGCTGGTCTTGAACTACTGACCTCAAGTAATCCGCCCACCTCAGCCTCTCAAAGTGCTGGGATTATAGGTGTGAGCCACTGCACCTGGCCTTTTCTGTTTTTTTAATGAATGCTGAGCCACACCTTGGCTCAAGTTTCTTATGATAATCTAAGAAAAGACTCTCTTAGCTTCTAAAATATTTTTCCAGAGAAACACAAAAAACAAAAGCTTATTAACATTACCCTATCACTATTCAGACAGCTCCCACTAAATTAAGCCACAAAATATAATACATGGTAATTGAATCGGAACCTAGTGAGTCTACTTGAACTAGCCTGAAGCTTACCTTTATGTTTTTTTTTTGTTTCCATCACAAATTTATTTCAGAAATACTAGACTGGTCATCTACTATTGCCTACTTAACATTCTTCTCACCTTTCTTACTACCTCAATCTTTTTTTTTTTTTCCCATTTATTTATTTTATTGCATTTTAGGTTTTGGGGTACATGTGAAGAACATGCAAAATTGTTGCATAGGAACACACATGGCATTATTCAAAATCCTCAACAACCCCAATGTAGTATATAACCTATTTTATTTTATATTTATTTATTTATATTGAGATGGAGTTTTGTTCTTGTTGCCCAGGCTGGAGTACGATGGCATGATCTCAGTTCACTGCAACCTCTGCCTCCTGGATTCAAACAATTCTCCCGCCTCAGCCTCCCCAGTAGCTGGGAGTACAGGCATGTGCCACCATACCTGGCTAATTTTTGTATTTTTAGTAGAGACAGGGTTTCTCCGTGTTGGTCAGGTTGGTCTCGAACTCCCAACCTCAGGTGATCCGCCTGCCTTGGTCTCCCAAAGTGCTGGGATTACAGGCGTGAGCCACTGCGCCCAGCTTTATTTTGTTCAGATGGAGTTTCGTTCTTGTTGCCCAGGCTGGACTGCAAAGGTGCAATCTCGGCTCACTGCAACCTCCGCCTCCAGGGTTCAAGAGATTCTCCTACCTCAGCCTCCCGAGTAGCTGGGATTACAGGCATGTGCCACCATGCCCAGCTAATTTTTTGTATTTTTAGTAGAGACAGGGTTTCTCCATGCTGGTCAGGCTGGTCTCAAACTCCTGACCTCAGGTAATCTGCCCACCTCGGCCTCCCAAAGTGCTGGGGTTACAGGTGTGCTGCGTCCATCCTATTTTATTTTTATTATTTTTTGAGGCAGAGTCTTGCTCTGCCCACCACGCCCAGCTAATTTTTGTATTTTTAGTAGAGATAGGGTTTTGCTATGTTGGCCAGGCTGGTCTTGAACTCCTGATCTCAAGTGATCTGCCTGCCTCAGCCTCCCAAAGTGCTGAGATTACAGGCATGAGCCACTATACCGGCCTGATCCATTTTTTAAATGAGGACGCTGAGGTTCAGAGAAGCTAAGTAACTACTAAGTAGAGAACTGGATTTACACTGGGATCTACCTGGCTCCAAAGACTACCTTCTTCTACCACAGCTGTGGCATATTCAAGTGAAAAAAAGAGTTTAAGATTATAAAACAAACTTGGGAGAACACCTGAAACCATTTAAATGAATTTACTTATTTATTCTTTGAGACGAAGCCTCATTCTGTTGGGCAGGCTGGAATGCAGTGGTGCGATCTCAGTTCACGCACCCTCCACCTCCCAGGTTCAAGTGATTCTCTTGCCTCACCGTCCGAGTAGCTGGGATTACAGGCGCTCGACACTATGCCCGGCTAACTTCTTTATTTTCAGTAGAGGTGTGGTTTCACCACGTTGGCCAGGCCGGTCTCAAAGTCCTGACCCCAGATTCTCCCACCTCAGCCACCCAAAGTGCTGTTACCCCAAAGTGCTGGGGTAACAGGCGTGAGCCACTGCACACAGCCAATGAATTTATTTGAGCGATGATGTTGCCATTGCACGCCATCCTGGGTGACACTGAGAACTTCTCTCAAAAAAGAGTAAAAAATTAATTAAAACTTTAAAATCCAAGGCTATTTATTTATTCAGGCAGGTTTCCTTCATCCTATTCCTTTTGACCAGGAGTATAAACAATCCTTGGAAACAGAAAGCTAAATGGAAGAATATAAAACTGATCTCTTTCTAAAGAAGAAACCTAATCAATCAAAATAACTTTATACACAAACTAAAGGTACCTTTCTTTTAAGATTCCTGAGAACCCTTGATGAGAACTCACAAACTTGGTGATGCCTACGTCAGCCTCAGTGAGTCCATGCTTCATCATGTCTGCAAAACTCTCTGATTCCTCCTCACACACCTCTGAAAGTCCATCTTCCTCCTCCTCTTCCTCATCTTCCAACTGAGCCTCAGAATTCTCTCCACCTTTCCCGGCACTGACAGTGTCAGGAGGCCCAGGCACGTCTTCACTGATGGACAGAAAGTCATTCTGTAGCCCATCTTGGCCTTTGGTTAGATTGCATTCCGAGAGCTTCTGTTTTTTTGTCTCCTCAGCTGGGACCCCACTGTCATTATCTTCGACAACAAGGGCCCCGCGTTTCAGCGACACACCAGTCATTTCTGTCATCTCCATCTTTAAGGCTCCAAAAAAACATTTAAGAAAACCTGTTAGGGAAGAAGAAAGAGTAGAAAGTAACAATCACCTATATAGAAGCTGATTTCAGGCCGGGCGCGGTGGTTCACACATGTAATCCCAGCACTTTGGGAGGTCAAGGCAGGCAGATCATTTGAGATCAGGAGTTCAAGACCAGCCTGGCCAACATGGTGAAACTCTGTCTCTACTAAAAATTAGTTGGGCTTGGTGGCAGGCACCTATAATTCTAGCTACTTAGGAGGCTGAGGCGGGGGAATCGCTTCAACCCAGGAAACAGAGGTTGCAGTGAGCTGAGATCATGTCACTGCACTCCAGCCTGGGTGATAGAGTGAGAGACGGTCTCAGAAGAAAAAGAAAAGTTGTTTTAGCAGAGAAAGGCACAGTTAAAGGCACAGCTGATCATAGGATCCTAAAAACCATTTATAGAAATAATTCTTCCTGATGCTGGCATATACTTTTTGTGAGGCAGAAAACCGGCACAATACTTCTGCATGGAATTTGACAGTGTGTATCACAAGCCTTAAAAATATGTATGCTCTTAGAGCCAGTACACTACTTTTAGGGATTTATCTTAAGAAAATAAGAAAGTGCTTCAAGTTTTAGCTCTAAGGATATTCATCTCTGTACTTTTTTTTTTCAGTGAGAAGGTCTGGCTCTTTCACCCAGGCTGGAGTACAGTGCCATGATCATAGCTCACTGCAAACTCCATTTCCTGGGCTCAAGCAATCCTCCTGCCTCACCCTCCCCAGCAGGTGGGACTACAGGCGCATGTCACCATGCTTGGCTGGTTTTTTTATCTTTATTTTTTTTTGTAGAGACTAGGACTCACTATATTGCTCAGGCTGGTCTTGAACTCCTGGGCTCAGGCAATGCTCTCACTCTGGCCTGTCAAAGTGTTGGGAATATAGGCGTGAGCCACCATGTCTGACCACAATGCTTTTATATTAGCAAAATATTAAGAGCAATGAAGCTTGGCTGGGCATGGTGGCTCACGCCTGTAATCCCAGCACTGTGAGGCCGATGAGAGCAGATCACCTGAGGTCAGGAGTTCGAGACCAGCCTGGCCAACATGGTGAAACCCCACCTCTATTAAAAAAAAAAAAAAAGAGCAATGAAGCCTGGGTACATAAATTGAACAATATGTAGAAACATTGACAAGAAATTGGGAAAGGTGGTTACCTCTAGCAGAGAGTCTAGAGGTGGTGGCTAGGGACGGAGGTGGAAAATTTGCTGTTTTCATTCAATACCATAGCTGTATCATTTGAAGCTTGTTTGATGTGTATGTATCACCCCTTTCAGAAAACTGATTAAGGCCAGGAGGAGTGGCTCACATCTGTAATCCCAGCACTTTGGGAGGCTGAGGTGGAAGGATCACAAGGTCAGGAGTTTGAGACCAGCCTGGCCAATATGATATAACCCCATCTCTACTAAAAATACAAAAATTAGCCGGGCATGGTGGCAGGTACCTGTAGTCAGGTACTTGGGAGGCTGAAGCAGGAGAATCGCTTGAACCCCGGGGAGGGTGCAGTGAGCCAAAATCGCACCAGTGTACTCTAGCCTGGCTGACAGAGTAAGACTCCATTGCAAAACCACCACCACCACCAACCTGATTAAATATTGTATAACCACATTTACTGACATGAAAGCATACCTATAACATACCACGTTTTTTAAAAATTGGGGATATGTCATGCAGGGGGTATAGAGTTTTAGTTCTGCAAGATGAAAAGTTCTAGAGAGTGACTGTCTTAACAGTGTGAATATACTTAATACCACTGAACTGTACACTTGGTTAAAATGACAAATTTTAATTTTTTTTGACAGGGTCTCACTCCGACGATCTTATTTAATGCTTTTGGCAAAATAAGGATAAAGGCTTTTTCTATGTTAATTATATACAAGATGCTGAAGTTAACATACTGATGAACCCAGTAAAGATATCCATAAGGAATGTAAATGATCAGAAAATAAATATTCTAGTTCTCTAAGACATGGTTAACAAGAAAGCACTTACACAAGCATCTACACCAAAATAATAATGATGAATAACTAAAATTTAAAAACCCATATTTGATCTTGCCCTGTTGTCAAAAAATCACTAACAAAAAGAAAAAAACAAGCACATGCAAAAAGTAAAAGCAAAAAAGGATTATGATCGGAGAACAAGCGAGCTGAGATGGCAGGGACAGCGTGCTTACATGGCTCACAGGCGTTAAGAAGCTCCTAAAATGGCTCAGGAAGTGGCCAAGGAGTTGGACAAGGAAGATAAGGCTTTCAAGTAGAAACAAAAAAAGGAGTAGAAGAAACTCCAGGGGCCAGAAGTTACAGGGAAGGGCCCCTGGTCACAGGTGGTATTAAGAAATCCAGCAAAAAAACAGCAGTTCTTTGTGCTTGAGGCACTGGTGACCCTGGGTTCCATTCCTGTTTAAACATCTGTATTCCCTGCCATAGTATCTTTTGCCATCTATAACTAGAATGAAGTACGGTCTTGGAGCTTGTTATACATTTAAGAATAAACTGTCACTAAAAAAAAGAAAAAAGTAGCCAGACAAGGTGGCTCACGCCTGTAATCCCAGCAATTTGGGAGGTCGAGGCAGGCGGATCACCTGAGACCAGCCTAGCCAACATGGTGACACGACTCTCTACTAAAAATACAAAAATTAGCTGGGCATGCTGGTACACGCCTATAATTCCAGCTACTTGGGAGGCTGAGGTAGGTGAACTGCTTGAACCTGAGAGACAGAGGTTGCAATGAGCCAAGATCACACCACTGCACTCCAGCCTGGGCGACAGATCGAGACTCCGTCTCAAAAAACAAACAAACAAAAACAAACAAAACAAAACAAAAAAGTATTATGGCAGCTACAAAAAGTAGGAGAGAAGGCACTGAACAAAATGTCAGTTAAAACAATTTTCTTTGAAAGACAAGAAACTAAATACGGGAAATGGAAGAACCTGAAACTGGAATAGAAATAGACCATAACTGTAGTTATTAGTATCTTGGGAGGTGGGGAGCTGGGTGGGGGGCAGCATTAGGAGAAATACCTAATGTAGACGACGGGTTGATGGGTGCAGCAAAACCACCATGGCACGTGTATACCTATGTAACAAACCTGCACAATCTGCACATGTACCCCAGAACTTAAATTAAAAAAAAAAATCTCTAATTCAAACAAGAAAGCACTTATTCTTTGTCCTAAACAGGTGTAGTCAAAAAAAGAATCCTGGCTTATGAAATACTGATACGATTTTATTCTTGCCTTATAGCAACAAAACTACCCCCAGAGGTTTTGTATAAGTCAAAGAGACAAAAAGAGACCAGGGCTTACTTACACAAGGACCAGGAGAACACGCCGAAGACAAAACTTAACCAAAGACTGCAAAGCCTGGGCCAAATTTTGTGGCCTGAGGAAGAGGAAGGAAAAGCAGGGGAAGGGCCTTTGGAGTCAAAGGTACACCACATGCAAAGTCTTGGGGGCGTGGGAACACAGAGAGTGCTGGAAGATCGAAAAGAACTCACTGCCCACTGTGGGAGTTAGACACACTCTGACTCTGGGGTTACAGGTCAGGAGGGTGAGGAGGCCACACGAGGCTACACAGAGAAGTCACATCCTGAAAACCAGAGCAGCACTGGATTTGTAATTTAGAAAGATTCTGTGGCACCCCTTTGAAGAGAAACTGGGGTTAGGCTGGAAGACCAGGTAAGAGGGTACAGCTGTAATCTGGGCAAGAAATGAATATAATCTGATGCAAGGCTGAAGCAAGGGAGATAGAAGGAGACAACTTTCAGGAACAGCAAGGAAGTGGCAGCAGGGACAGGAGAAGGTGACACATGTGGGAGGAAAGAGGAAATACCTCAGGATGACTCGAGTTTCCATCCTTGGGGAACTGATAGGATTCTGGTGGTCTTCCTGATACGGGGGCCCCAGAAGGAGGAGCCTACTCATAGTCCTGTGGTGTTGCAGGTACCTGGAGGGACATCCCATGGGAGATGACCTGTGGGCAGTCATCACATTGTGTCACACATGCCCTTACCAAAAACCTGCAATGGCTCCCCAGTGACCATACAGGCTCCCTAGTTGGCATCATGGATCAACCAGGAGATCCTGATGCCCTTCCAGAGGCCAGAACTCTCAGTAGGGAGGAAAGAGTGGCCAATAACAGCCATTCACACAGCTTGACGCAGGGACTTCATAGTCAGCAAAGTATTCACCTCCTGCTCTTATGCAGAAAAAAAAATCAGGCCTCCCTGCTTCAACAATCTTGGAGCCAGATCTAGGTTTTGCCATTTACCAAGCGGTTGACTTAACCTAAGGCTGTTTCTTTCTCTGTAAAAGTAAAATATAATGACTTGGCCAAAGGTCTGTAATAGCTCCTCTTATTTAACTGTTAGTCCTTAATATTTATTATGGATGATTTACACAGAAGAACTGTATCATGTCTGGATAAGTTTTTTTTGTTGTTGTTAAAAAGATTCTATGTTTCTTGTTTTCTGGGCTAATAAGTAAACATGGTTCTCTCTTTCAAGTACCATTTAATTTTGAGACCCTCAAACACTGCCAATGGCACCAAATAAACAGTATGAAAAGAAACAGAATCTAAAAGCTGTTGGAATCCCCAAAACACTTGAAGCCTTGAGGGAAAAGTGACTGTGATCTGAGTTAAAGATGGTTAAAATTTCTCTTTCTCAGGTTACAGATTAGCTCACTTTCTTATTTTTCCTGTTCTATACAATGATTAATGATTCATAATTCACAACCCTTGTTAGAGATGAACTTTCCCTTTGGTGTCCTGCTTACACTTAAACCATATGACAGAAAACCCAGAACTATTACACATTCTCCAATACACCCTCCCCAAAAAGAAACACTGCCTATAACCAAACTGCTATAACTATGTGCCAACCCTATAAGAAAAATGTTGTAATTCTGCTACAAACTCCTGTCTCTATCTATATAAAATCTAAAACTTCCCTACTTCAGAACTCTGACTCCATTCCATTGGAATTGGTGTTTCCAGGTGGGCCATCCTCAAACTTTGCACTTGAATAATTTCTCTTTATGTTAGATTCTGATACTTCTGATTATTTTAGGTTGACAACAGGCCTTTAGGTTGCCAGTCTTTTCTTGATATTTGTGGACATTTGTCTGATCTCTTTTTCTTGATATATCTAACTGCAAAGACAAGCTCATTAACTAAACTCACTTTTAAATTTCAAACGAAATTACATTTTTCATTTGTTTAAGTCAATGGTCCTATCACAGACAAAGTAATTTTTTTTTTTTGACATAGAGTCATGCTGTCGCCCAGGCTGGTGACACAGTGGCACAATCTTGGCTCACTGCAATGTCCAACTCCTGAGTTCAAGCAATTCTCATGCCTCAGCCTCCTGAGTAGCTGGGATTACAGGTGTATGCCATCATGCCTGGCTAATTTTTGTATTTTTAGTAGAGATGAGGTTTTACCAGGTTGGCCAGGCTAGTCTCTAACTCCTGGCCTCAAAAGATCTACCCACCTTGGCCTCCCAAAGAGCTGGGATTGCAGGCGTAAGCTACTGCACCTGGCCCAAATTAATTATTAAAGTATATATAGTACCAGTGATTTTAAAATCACTTAATATGTATTTTTCTAAGCTCTGTCCTATAGGCCTAAAAACTGAGAGCATATTTACCAGAAGAACTGTTCAAAGTTCTGGACTAGGAGAAGCAAAACTCAAATTAGTATCATTTTCATAAGCAGGAATTACATGAAACACTGAAACAGGATATAATTATTATTATTATTATTTTTGAGACGGAGTTTTACTCTTGTTGCTCAGCCTGGAGTGCAATCTCGGCTCACTGCAACCTCTGCTTTCCTGGTTCAAGCAATTCTCCTGCCTCAGTCTCCCCAGTAGCTGGGATTATAGGCACCTGCCACCACACCCAGCTAATTTTTGTATTTTTAGTAGAGACAGGGTTTCACCATGTTGGTTAGGCTGGTCTTAAACTCCTGACCTCAGGTGATCCACCTGCCTCGGCTTTCCAAAGTGTGGGATTACAGGTATGAGCCACCATGCCTGTCCTGGAGTATAATTTTTAAATTGAGGGCTGGGGAGAGAAGAGAGAGGTGATCTTCTGAACACAGAAGAGGCCTGAGAGAATCTGGAAAGACAAAACGACCCTGACTATCCCAAGGTGAGAGGTTCAAGGAGAGGTTCAAGGAGATCAGTTTTGCAGTCAGGAAAACCCAAGCATTCTACCTTGAATGAAGTTACTAGATGTACAAAGAGGGGAGAGCACAGTGCTATGAGGTTTTTGATATGTTTGAAAGAAAACATTTTAAGGAAATGTGCTGCACAAATACACTACCCATGATGGTAATGACGTGATCTTAATGGTGAAGTAAAACTCTATAGACCAGAAGCAATACTACAATCAGGAAGAAAATGAACTCCTCTGGTACTTTCTCCAAAACTTAAAATCCTTCACTTTTTTTTCCCCCTGAGACGAAGTCTTACTCTATTACCTAGGCTGGAATGCAGTGGTGTGATCTCTGCTCACTGCAACCTCCACCTCCTGGGTTCAGGTGATCCTCTCGCCTCAGCCTCCCAAGTAGATGGGAGTACAGGCATGTGCCACCACACCAAGCTAATTTTTGTATTTTTAGTAGAGATGGGGTTTCTCCATGTTGGCCAGGCTGGTCTTGACTCCTGACCTCAAGAGATCCACCTACCTCAGCCTCTCAAAGTGCTGGGATTACAGGTGCGAGCCACTGCGTCCAGCCAATCCTTCACATTTCTTTGGAGGGAATGCTAAAATAATGGTTTCTGTTTCCTCTGCACTCCAAATGAGACAAGTGAGAATAGAAATATTATAATTTTAACACTATTTTAAAATGCTTTTCAAGCCAGGCAGGGTGGCTAATGCCTGTAATCTCAGTACTTTGTGAGGCTAAGGTGGGTGGATCACAAGGTCAGGAGTTTGAGACCAGCCTGACCAACATGTTGAAACCCTGTCTCTACTAAAACTTAAAAAAAAAAAAAAGCCGGGGTCAGGCACAATGGCTCACACCTCTAATACCAGCACTTTGGGAGGCTGAGGTGGGTGGATCACCTGAGGTTGGGAGTTCAAGACCAGCCTGACCAACATGGAGAAACCCCATCTCTACTAAAAATACAAAAAAATTAGCTGGGCATGGTGGCACATGCCTGTAATCCCAGCTACCTGGGAGGCTGACGCAGGAGAATTGCTTGAACCCAGGAGGCAGAGGTTGTGGTAAGCCGAGATCGCACCATTGCACTCCAGATTGGGCAACAAAAGCGAACTATGTCAATAAAAATTGAGCCCAGGAGGTCGAGGCTCCAGTAAGCCGTGACGGTGCCTCTATACTCTAGCCTGGGTGACAGAGACCCTGTCTCAAATAAATAAATAAATAATAAAATCCTCGACACCTACAACAAAAATTAGGCTTAGCGTTTTCAAATTTTTAATATAACACTATCAACAGTCCCTTATTTATTTATTTTTGAGACAGGATCTCACTCTGTTACCCAGGCTGGAGTGCACTGGTGTGATCTGGGCTCAATGCAGCCTCGACCTCCCAGCGCAAGTGATCCTCCCATTTCAGCCATCCGAGTAACTGGGACTACAGGCATGTGCCACCACACCCAGTTAAATTTTGTATTTTTTGTAGGGCTGGGGTTTTGCCATGTTGCCTGCTGGTCTCAAACTCCTGAGATCAAGCGATCCACCCTACCTCGGCTGGGATTACAGGTGTGTGCCACTGCCCAGGCCAAGCAGTCCCTTACTAATTCCTCCAAAATAAACATCAGAAAAGCAGCCATTAGTCTTAATCTTATCATCTTATTTCAAAACCATCCGCCGCTTTCACTTTTTAAATACATCTTTCCTCTACCTCCTACAAATTTCTCTAGCTCTCACGGTAGTGAGCATTTTCTTTAGGGCAGGGCACAGAGAACACACTACATTCTTTTTTTTTTTTTTTTTTT
>NW_016107667.1:1711872-1715193 GCF_001604975.1 Cebus imitator
CAGCTGGTGAATCTCAGCTCATTCCACCTCCACTTTCTGGGTTCAAGCAATTCCTCTGCCTCAGCCTCCTGAGCAGCTGGGATTACAGGCATGGGCCACCACGTCCAGCTAATTTTTCTATTTTTAGTAGAGAGGGTGTTTCGCCATGTTGGCCAGGATGGTCTCGGACTCCTGACCTCAAGCAAGCTGCCCACCTCAGACTACCAGAGAGCTGGGATTACAGGTATGACATCACCGGGCCTGGCAGGCACACTGCATCCTAATATGCAAAAGCATTAAGTCTATGAGGGTCATTCATTCTGCAATTTTTTTTTTTTTTCATGAAATGTAGTTTCACTCTTGTTGCCCAGGCTGGAGTGCAATGGCACGATCTTGGCTCACTGCAACCTCTGCCTCCTGGGTTCAAGTGATTCTCCTGCCTTAGACCCCCAAGTAGCTGGGACTACAGGCATGCATCACCACGCCAGGCTAACTTTGTATTTTTAGTAGAGACAAGGTTTCTCCATGTTGGTCAGGCTGATCTCGAACTCCTGACCTCAGGTGATCTGCCCACCTTTGCCTCCCAAAGTGCTGGGATCTGCAAATATTTATTGAGCAAGTATTCTACGTGTCTGGCGTTGTTGTAGGCACTGGAGGAAAAGGTAAATTTCCTGTCTTCACGGAGCTTACCATGTATTTGAGAATATATCTGAGAACAAAATAAAATTAATCTCAGTACATGCAAGCTCCAAAGAATTAAAGCAGGGTAAGGGGCTGAGAGTAAGAGAGGTGCTCTTCAGTGATGCCTCATCTAAGAAGAATTCTGAGCAAAGACAAGGAAGAACCAGACAAGAAAAGACGTGTGTGAGGAGAGTTCCAGGCAGCCCAAACCTCAGGTGATCCGCCCACCTTGGCCTCCCAAAGTGGTGAAACTCCGTCTCTACCAAAAATACAAAAAATTAGCCGGGCGTGTTAATTAAAAATTAGTGGTGGCGTGGGCCTGTAATCCCAGCTACATGAGAGGTTGAGGCAAGAGAATCGCTTGAACCTAGGAAGCGGAGATTGCAGTGAACCAAGATAGTGCCACTGCACTCCAGCCTGGGAAATGGGGCACGACTCCATCTAAAAAAATAAATCATCCTTACCACTGTACTGAGAGGTAAAAAATAAAAATAAAAAAATCAATACTGTTTCTCTCTCTTTAAATAAATCACTTTCTACAAAAAAAAAAAAAAAAAAAAAATCAATAAATAAAGACATGTTCAAGGCCAGGTGTGGTGGTTCAAGGCTGGGTATGGTGGTTCAAGGCTGGGTATGGTGGCTCAAGCCCCTAATTCCAGCACTTTGGGAGGTCAAGGCAGGAGGACTGCTTAAGGTCAGGAGTTTGAGGCCAGCCTGGGCAACACAGCGAGACCCTGTGTGGTGGCACATGCCTATAGTCCCAGCTACGTGGGAGGATTGCTTGAGCCGAGGAGTTCAAGGCTGCAGTGAGCTATGATCACGCCACTGCACTCCAGCCTGGGCAACAAGAGTGAAACTGTCTCAAAACAAAAACAAAACAAAACAAGACCATGTTCACAGGGAGTTGTTAAGTACGTACTGTTGGCTACTTTCCTAATGACTGAAAATAATGATTGCCTAACCATCCCCTTTTCAATAGGGTTGTACAGTCCAATGGGGCATACTCATTTCACAGATGATTACAGGCTCGGGGATGGGGGAGGGAATCCCTTAGTAACCCTTTATTTTTGGAATGGAAAAAAAAGGTGGTTTGACGGGACCAAATAGTTGAAAAACTAAACTTTTTGCCAACCCTATTCAGCAGGCAACGAAGGTGTGCTTCTAAACTCCTCGGCACAGGGCTGACTGGGAGGACTCGAGTTTCAGCCTGCACAGCAGGACCTTCATCCGCTCGTAAAGCTTTCACCCAGCTTGAGGGCTGCAGAAAGCACTCTTAGTCCGCAGCCAGTCCACTCCTACTCTGGGAAATGCATACAAAGCAAGCAGTCCCCAGAGCAAGCGTGGCGCACAGTAGGCTCCCAGTGAGGGGCGACGCAGGACACAGGGGCGGAACACGTGCGGTGGACCCACAGAAGGCAGGCGCGGGGAAGCAGTGGCACCGTGAAGGGCTTCAGGGAAAAGGCCGGTTTTCGTCTGACGGAGGGACAAGAGTTTAGGGAGCGTCCGGGGCAAAGAAAGGGAGAAGTGGGAAGAGGCCCCCCGGGAGACAGCGCCGCGCGGGGAGGAGGAGAGCGCGCGGGCGCGGCTCCCCCTGACGACGGGCCGGGCAGAAGGCGGAGGGCGAAGGGCATGGGAAGCGGTGAGCAAGACGCGGCGCCTGCACCGCCGAAGCGCAGGACTCGAGGAATTGCAGCCACGCTCCAGCAGGCGCGATCCGTAATGGAGGCGCCGCGGGCTCCGACCACTGCGGAGCCGCCTTCCCAGTCCGCACTGCCTCTCGGGGCGGAGCCCTGGGGCTGGGGCTGGGGCTGGGCCTGGGGCCCGGGCCAGGCCGAGGGCTGGCCGAGGAGCCCCAGCTGCCGCAGGGAGGCCGCGCACTTACCCGGAGCCTGGGAGCGCGGGCGCGGCGTGGGGCGGGCGGCGAGGTAGCCTGCGCTCCGCTTGGGGCGCAGGAAGGCGGCGAGGGCCACTCGGAGGAGCCAGCGGCTAGGGCGGCCGGGCAAAAGCAGCGCGTTCCGAGCCACGGACCCGATGCGCTCGCGCGGACTCACAAACGACCGGGCTCGCACACGTGCGGCGTTGCGACGCGCCGTGGTCGGGCCGGACCCGCCCTGGGGGTGGAGCCCGCTCCCCACCGCCGCCCCTCCCCCGCCCCACCCCCACGCGGACGCCGGGCCTGTGCGCGCTCACCCCGGACCTCCCACGCGCCCGCGCCTGGGTCGCACCTGCGGCAGAAAGAGATTTCACCAAGTATCTGAGACCTTTAAATCTTTAAGAAGTCTAAGGCAGAGATTGCCTCCTTTGGTGTTATTATATTCTAAGAAGTGTTTCCTCCACATAGTTGTCGCCTTTTCATGTTGCACTGACCACGCAGTTAACAGTAATGAAAGGAAATTCACTTTAGGGTCTAAATATTGGTCTACATTTGATCTGGAAATGCAGTGGATCTAAGCGCACCATCTTGCTACTTCCTACCGTTCTTGCTTGATGGCTCCCCATAGGATCTGCTTCAAGAAACCTGATCATAGGTTTGTTTTTGTTTTTGTTTTTATTTTGACAGTCTCCCTCTGCCGCCCAGGCTGGAGTGCAGTGGCGTGAACACAGCTCAGCGCAGCCCCGACCTCCGAGGCTCAAGCAATCCTCCCACCTCAGACTCCCCAG
>NW_016107667.1:1716133-1731399 GCF_001604975.1 Cebus imitator
TTTTTTGAGACAGTCTTGCTTCGTCGCCAGGCTGGAGTGCAGTGGCATGATCTCGGCTCACAGCAACCTCGTGACAGAGTTTTCACTGTTGGCCTGGAACTCCTGACTGCAATCGGTCTGCCTGTTTAAGCCTCCCAAAGTGCTAGGATTACAGGCATGAGCCACCACGCCCTGCCCAATATGTTTTGCCTTGTTTTGTTTTACAAAATTAAATATACTATCACCATAAAATTCAGCAGTTACAGTCCTTGGTATTTACCTGAAAGAGAGGATAACTATGTTCACGCAAAAATCTGCACATGTATCATTATAGCTGCATTATTCATAATTGGCAAAACTTAAGGACCAAGATGTCCTTCTGTTGGTGAATGAACTGTACTATATCCAAACGATGGAGTATTACTTGGCACCAAAAAGAAACGATCTTAGCAAGCCATGAAAAACCATGGAGGAAACTTAAATGCATATATATATATATATATATATATATATATTTGTTTGTTTGTTTTGTTTTTTGAAGATGGTGTTTCCCTCTTGTGGCCCAGACTAGAGTGCAATGGCGCGATCTCTGCTCACAGCAACCTCTGCCTCCTGGGTTCAAGTGATTCTCCTGCCTCAGCTTCCCGAGTACCTGGGATTACAGGCATGTGCTACCACACCCAGCTAATTTTGTATTCCTTGTAGAGATGGATTTTCTCCATGTTGGTCAGGCTGGTCTCGAACTCCCAACCTTAGGTTATCCTCCCTCCTCTGCCTTCCAAAGTGCTGGGATTACGGGCGTGAGCACCACACCGGGCCTTAAATGCATATTACCAAGTGAAACAAAACTATCTGGGCCGGGCGTGATGGCTCACGCCTGTAATCCCAGCACTTTGGGAGGCCGAGGCAGGTGGATCACTTAAGGTCAGGAGTTCAAGAGCAGCCTGGCCAACATGGTAAAACCCAATCTTTACTGAAAATGCAAAATATTAGCTGGGTGTGGTGGTGCACACCTGTAATCCCAGCTACTCAAGAGGCTGAGGTAGGAGAATGGCTTGAACCTGGGAGGCAGAGGTTTCAGTGAGTTGGGATGGAGCTACTGCACTCCAGCAGTAGTAGCTGCACTCCAGCTCTTTGCGACAGAGCAAGACTCTGTCTAAAAAACAAACAAACAAACAAACCCACTAATCTGAAAAGGACACTACGTTATTCCAACTAAATGACATTCTGAAAAAGGCAAGACTATGAAGACAGTAATAAAATTAGTGGTCGCTAGGGCATAGGAGAAAAGGAAGGATGAATAGGTGCAGCACAGAGAATTTTTAGGGAAGTGAAACTACTCTGTATGATACTGTAATGGTGGCCATATGTCCTGATTCATTTCTTTAAGCCCACAAAATCTACAACACGGTCCCCAACCCCGGAGCTGTGAACCAGTACTAGTCAGTGACCTGTTGGGAACCAGCCTACAGTGCAGCATTCCCACCTGAGCTCCACCTCCTGACAGATCAGGGGTGGGATTAGATTCTGATAGGAGTGAGGACCCTATTGTGAACTGCACATGTGAGGGATCCAGGTTGCAATGCTCCTTATGAGAATCTAATGCCTGATGATCTGAAGTGCAACGGTTCACCCTGGAACCATTTCTACCCCCTAGTCTGAGGAAAAAATGCTTTTCATGAAACCAGTCCCTGGTATCAAAAAGGTTGGGGACTGCTGATCTGTAACAGCAAGGGTGGGCCTTAATGTAAACTACAGACTTTGGGTGATAATGTGTCAATGTAGGGTCATCAGTTATAACAAATATACCACTTTGGTGGGGGAGAGGCTATGCACGTGTCAAGTCGGAGGTATATGAGAAATCTCTATACCTTCCTCTCAATTTTGCTGTAAGCTAAAACTGCTTTAAAAAAGTAAAGTCTTTAAAAAAAATTCCTGAGAGGCCAGGCACGGTGGCTCTCGTTTGTAATCCCAGCACTTTGGGAGGCCTAGGCAGGCGCATCACAAGGTCAAGAGATCAAGACCATCCTGGCCAACATGGTGAAACCTCATCTCTGCTTAAAATACAAAAATTAGCTGTGCGTAGGGGTGGGCACCTGTAGTCCCAGCTACTCCGGAGGCTGAGACAGGAGAATCGCTTGAACTTGGGAGGCGGAGGTTGCTGTGAGCCGAGATCACACCACTGCACTCCAGCCTGACGACAGAGAGGAAAAAAAAAATCTGAGAGTGCAGCCCAACTCTTCATAAATACATATAGAGGAAAGATTTTTCACATTTCTTTTGCCGTTAGCCAAACTTTACTCTTTTTGCATTTCAGCCAAAACTGCCTAAGACAAGGTACAAGTGAAACGCATTTTTAGTTTTCTGTTTTCCAAAATGGGCAACTCTTTATTTTTTGGTTAAAATAACACAGAAGTGTTCAAAACCTCTTCCCAGTACCAACTTCCTCTAGTAAACATTTAACTGTTGAGGCCAGGCGCAGTGACTCACGCCTGTAATCCCAGCAGTTTGGGAAGTCGATGTGGGTGGATCACGAGGTCAGGAGTTCAAGACCAGCCTGGCCAACATGGTGAAACCCTGTCTCTACTAAAAATAGAAAAATTAGCCAGGCATGGTGGCAGGTACATATAGTCCCAGCTACTCAGGAGGCTGAGGCAAGAGAATCACTTGAACCTAAGAGGCGTAGGTTGCAGTGAGCCGAGACCTTACCACTACACTTCAGCCTGGGTGACAGAGTGAGACTCTCAAACAAAACAAAACAAAACAAAATATTTAACAGCTGAATGTTCTCCTCGAGTAAAAAATTCCATTCTAACGTGTCTATTATGTATAACATAGAGTATCCTGCTTTTAACTCCACCCCACCCTATAGTTTGCTAAGTGCCTATCACACACACCTTCTCTCTTCTTTCATCATTATTATTGCCTACTATGCTGTCCACTCTGATGCCTTTCTCTGTGTCCCAGATAGTAGTTCACTGTTTTCTGTGCTCCCTCAGTCATTGCAAACATTTCTGTTGTCAAAACTATACATTTAATCTTAAATTATTTATTTCCCTGTATATTTCCTTTATCAGAAAGTGGATTTTTCAGAAGCCAAAATTTGGGTTTAGGACAATCTTTTTTCTCCTTTAATTTCATTTTTAATTGTTTTTTTTTTTTTTTTGAGACGGAGTTTCACTCTTGTTACCCAGGCTGGAGTGCAATGGCGCGATCTCGGCTCACCGCAGCCTCCGCCTCCTGGGTTCAGGCAATTCTCCTGCCTCAGCCTCCTGAGTAGCTGGGATTACAGGCACGCGCCACCATGCCCAGCTAATGTTTTGTATTTTTAGTAGAGACGGGGTTTCACCATGTTGACCAGGATGGTCTCGATCTCTTGACCTCATGATCCACCCGCCTCAGCCTCCCAAAGTGCTGGGATTACAGGCTTGAGCCACCACGCCTGGCCCATTTTTAATTGTTATCAGAGTATACACTTTTGTTACCAGAGTCATTGTTGTAATTTAGAGGCAAAAGATTCTGTGGAAACTTTGTAAGGTTTGCAGTGAAGCAGCAGGGACTGTATTCCCACTTCAGCCGTCACCTGTTTCCGCCTTCTCAAAGGCAGTCATATTTCACCTCTTTTTTTTCCTTTCGATGGAGTCTTGCTCTGTGACCAGGCTGGAGTGCAACGGCTTGATCTTGGCTTACTGCAACCTCTGACTCCCAGCTTCAAGCTATTCGCCTGTTTCAGCCTCTCAGTTAGCTGGGACTACAGGCGCATGCCACCATCCTCAGCTAATTTTTGATTTTTAGTAGAGATGGGATTTTGCAATGTTAGCCAGACTGGTCTCAAACTCTGGACCTTACGTGATCCACCCACCTCAGCCTCCCAAAGTGCTAGGATTACAGGTGCGAGCCACCGTGACTGGCCCATTTCACCTCTTTTAACTCATTATTTTGATATTTATCTTAATATCTCCATACGATGTGTTCATATTATTTCTTGATTTTTCACTTTTAGGCATTATTTACTGAATTCACTTAATGAAAAATGAAGATTTTGCTCTCTTTCCTTCCCCTTTCTCCACCAAACTTTCCATCCTTTCGTCTGCCCAGCAGAGTTATATTGTACTTTTTTGTGGATTTATGTTTACTTCATTATGACTAGGTAAATATTATTCACATTTTAGGCAAGTAAGAAACTATGATTACTTCTCTTCTGTACGGCTTTTGTTTTTCCTATTCATCACTAGGTCAAGCCCCGCCAATGATTGTGTAAGTCTCCCCCTTCCAGAGGTTTAGATGAGGTGTTCTATTAGTTTCATCGGTCTCTTCTGGACCCTCCTGGCCTGCGCTAGTCTATGCCTGTTCCACAGTTGTTGCCAGGGCGTCTCTATTGCTGTGTTGAATCTGTTTCCTATAGCCTATGTCTTCTTTATTCTTGGTTTACTCTCTTATTTTAGTGGAGTACAACCTTCAGTAACTTCCTGAGAAAAGAGAAGTAAATGAAAGCTAATTTTTTTTCAGATCTTGAATATGTTTTTATTCTTGACTACAAGTATTAAAAATTTTTTTTATTCTAACCTCACATTTGATTCATAGTTTACTAATTAAGTACAGAATTCTACGCACGTGTGAGTTCGGGGGGTATATGGGAAATCTCTACACCTTCCTCTCAATTTTGCTGTAACCTAAAATGCTCTAAAAAAGTAAAGTATAGTTTTTGGCCAGGTGTGGTGGCTCATGCTTGTAATCCCAGCAATTTGGGAGGCTGAGGTGGGCAGATAACTTGAGGTTGGGAGTTCGAGACCAGCCTAGCCAAAATGGTGAAAACCCTTCTCTACTAAAAATGCAAAACTTAGCCAGGTGTGGTGGTGCACGCCTGTAGTCCCAGATACTTGGGAGGCTGAGACAGGATAATCACTTGAACCTGGGAGGCAGAGGTTGCAGTGAGCTGATATCTCGACAATACACTCCAGCCTGGGTGACAAGAGTGTGACTCTTGTCTCAAATAAATAAACAAATAAATAAATAATAAAAGGAGCACTCACTTGTGAAAATGGGAAGGGTGAAAATAAATAAATAAATAAAAAGAGTATTCAGAGGACAAAAAATATGACAACAGAAATTAAAAGTCTCCTGGGTTCAAGCAAGTCTTGTGCCTCAGCCTCCCAAGCAGTTAGGATTACAGGCGCACGTGCCACCATGCCCAGCTAATTTTTTGTATTTTTAGTAGAAATGGGATTTCACCATGTTGGCCAGGCTGGTCTGGAACTCCTGATCTCAAGTGATCCACCTGCCTTAGCCTCCCAAAGTGCTGGGATTACAGGTGTGAGCCACTGTGCCCGGCCTATCTTCCCACTCTTGAACTTTTAATTTCTGCTGTTATGTTTTTTCATCTCTGAATGCTCTTTTTATTTTATTTATTTATTTTTACCACCCCCATTTTCACTAGTGAGTGCTCTTTTTATTATCTATTTATTCATTCATTCTTGAGACAGGGTTTCACTCTGTTGCCCAGGCTGGAGTGCAATCTTGGCTCACTGCAACCTCTGCCTCTCGGGTTCAAGCAATTCTCCTACCTAAGCCTCCCGAGTAGCTGGGATTATGGGCGCCTGTCACCACACCTGGCTAAATATTGTATTTTTAGTAGAGACGGGTTTTACCATGTTGGTCAGGCTGGCCTCGAACTCCTGACCTCAGGCAATTTGTTCTGCCTCAGCCTCTGAAAGTGCTGGGATTGCAGGCGTGAGCCACTGTGCCAGGCCAATGCTCCTTTTAAATAGTATCCTTTTCTCTCATATGTGGGAGCCAAACATTGAACAAGTTGAATTCATGGAGACAGGGAGTAGAATGATTGTTACCAAAGGCTGAAAGGGTAGGGTGGAGGAAGGCATAGAGTGGGGATGATTAATGAGTCCAAATATACAATTAGGTGCCAGGTGCCATGGCTCATGCCTGTAATCCTAGCACTTTGGGAGGCCAAAGCAGGAGAATCGTTTGAGCCCAGGAGTTGGAGTCCAGCTTGGGCAACATAGCGACTTGCTGTCTCAACAAAAAAAAGTTAGCCAGGCATGGTGGTGCCAGTGTGTAGTCTTAGCTACCCAGGAGGCTGAGGTGGGAGAATCCCTTGAGTCCAGGAGTTTAAGGTTACAGTGAGTTATGATTGCACCACTGCACTCCAGCCTGAGCAACAGAGTGAGAACTTATCTCAGAAAACAAATAAAAAACCAAAACCAAAACAAACAACAACAAAGAAAAAAAAAGGGTGACAACAGTTAACAATAATTTATTGCCTATTTTAAAATAAATGGTGGACTTGGACTGTTCCTAACACAAAGAAATAAGTACTCAAGGTGATGGCTACCCCAGTTATTCTGATTTGACAATTACACATTGTATACCTGTATCAAAACATCATATGTGGGTGGAGTGCCATCGCTCACTCCTGTAATCCCAGCACTTTGAGAGGCCAAGGTAGGCAAATCATGAGGTCGGGAGTTCAAGACCAGCCTGGCCAACATGGTGAAACCCCTTTCTACTAAAAATACAAAACAACAAAAAAAATTAGCTGGGCGTGGTGGTGCTCGCCTGTAAACCCAGCTACTCAGGAGGCTGAGGCTGGAGAATCGCTTGAACCTGGGAGGCAGAGGTTGCAATGAGTGGGGATTGCGCCACTGCACTCCAGCCTGGGCGACAGTGTGAGACTCCATCTCAAAAAACTAATACAAAACAAAACAAAAAACATCACACGTACACTATAAATATGTACGATTATGTGCCCATAATAAGTAATATAAAAATAGTATCCTTTTCTTGTTTTATGCTTGCAATGGTAATTTGTAGCTCAGGGTATCGATTATATATCTCAGTGCAAACATATTTGACTTTTCTTCTCACCGTATGGTTTCTGTTTCCTCTGGGGGTTGCTTTCTTCCCCCTTGTTTGTTTTAGTCTTTATGGTACTACCTTTCGTGTTTGTTTATGAGGCTGTCAAGTTCACAGGTCCCCTATCCACCCCTTGCTGCTAGGTAACTGCCTGGTAAAAGACAGGGTTTTGGGCAGAATATATGTTAGATGCTCTGTTCTCTTTATTCAGCTCCCAGAACGCTTATAGCCACCACTACACCCTCTACGCAGGAAATTAGCAGCCACCTCTAGAGACTCTAACCAACCTTAAAAGAAAGATCTAAAGACACTGACATTCATTGGAAACCCCCAGCTAAAAATTCGAACCAAATAACCCTGCACCGAAGCTCCTGGTCAACAGGCCCCCTACACTCTCAGAACACCTGGATATCGTCTAAAATAGAAATTTAAACGATTCATATTGAATTTAAGGCGTAGAGAGGCCGGGCGCGGTGGCTCACGCCTGTAATCGCAGCACCTTGGGAGGCTGAGGCAGGCAGATCACTTAAGTCAGGAGTTTAAGATCAGCCTGACGAACATGGTGAAACCCCGCCTCTAAAAAAAAAAAAAAAAAAAAAAAAAAAAAAAAAAAAAAAAAAAAAAAAAAGGGTAGAGAGAGAGGTATCTTAAAGTCCCATCATTAAGAGCGTCAATAAAGTGACTTTTACCGCGGTTGGGAGGGATCGAATCCCTTCTCTGGAGCGATCGAATCCCTTCTCTGGAGCGCCTTGGGGGCGGGTGCTCGCTTCCTGAGCTGCCGTTCCGACCTCCGGCCAGGAGGGGGAGGGACAGCGTACGGCCGGCGGCTGGGCTGAGAGCCAGAAACCAGAGGCCTCTCTGGGCTGAGAGGAAGAAACCAGGGAGACGTCAAGAGGAAGTCGCGGTGGCGCTGAGTCCTCCGTCCTCCGAGGCTGAGCTGGTCAGTGTGTTGCTGGGCTTAGCGGACTCCACGGGCCACGCTGGCTGCGAATGGAGCCGAGGACTCGCACGGAGGCGAGATGCTACCAGCCGGCGAGATTGGCGCCTCTCCTGCAGTCCCGGTGAGACGGTCCTGGCGTCACTGGGAAAGGACATTGGTGGCCCATTAGGGTGGCACAGACCTCCCGGGGGGGAGACAGTCCCGGTGAGGTGGCCCTGTAAGCTTGTTAGGTTGGGCGGCTTGGGTTAGAGGCCCTTGCAAGACCTCCTAGAAGAGGTGGTAGTTCCAGTGAGGTGACTTTGGCGGCCCAGGTGAGATGACAGATCTCGAGAGAGGCCCTAGTGGGCAGGCAAGGTAACTCCAGGTGCTGCAGAGGTAACACCTCCTGGGAAGGTGGCAGCGGTGGCACCAGGAAGGTGGCACTTTGGGGCACCTGATGTAGACGGCCCTGGCCACTCAGAAATGGGGAGAGCGTCTGGAATCTCTCTGGCCCCCAGTGGGTGCTCTTTGGGAGCCCGGTATGAGTTTCAGCGACTTTAACCTTAATATGCTTGTCACACCTGTTCTCTTCTAGTGCTGCTCTGAAAGTGGTGATGAAGGGAAGAACCTCGAGGAGAAAAGTAAGCCAGCTGCAAACACCTTAGCTCTTTCTTCCCAGCTGTCCCGCCCGATCTCTGCCTTACAAGGGTCTGCAACCGAGAGTAATTGGGGCCTGCCTGTGATTTTAATGAAACATCAACTTTTATTAAGCGTCAGGAATTTGGAGGGGCTAATGATCTAGGACAGGTGACCACCACACTAATTAGGTTCAAAGGAGGCAAATGCTAGTTGTTTAGTTCATCTTCAGTAAATTGGCAATTTAAAATTGCTCTGGGAAGAGCACAACGGATAACTTGCATTCTGGATCTTGGACTGGACAGGAAAGGCAGGGGAAAGGTCAGTCCCGCCCTTTCCTCCCTAAGACGGGAGTATATGTCAGGGATGTGGACTTTCGCCATTTTACTTTAATGGCAGTTTATTGCAAATCAAGGACTCTTTAGGGAGTTCTGAAGTGACGTTTTCTGGGAGAGGAAGGGGAAAAGCATGTGATAACTCTACTCTCAGAGGATTTTTTATTCTTTTGCTATGGCAAACAGTTGGGAATGAGTAGCAGTAAGAGAAAGGGTGCTCACATGACCACATGGCCCTTAGGAGTAAGACTTGCCCTTAACTTGGGCGGCTGATAGAATCTGCCTCAGAAAGAAGGCTCTAAGCAGTCCATAGCACATGACCGTCAAAGCTGCCACATCTCAGCTCCTTTTTCTTGAAAGATTTGAGAGTGCCCTGTATCTTTGAGTTAAACCCTTCCCTTTCCACTTTTCACCTTTGCCTCTCTTAGATGCCTAGAAAGTAGTCTGATGCCTACTGAGCTGTCATTTTAATAAAATAATAGATGTAGACTGTCATATTAAGGACTTCGTCCTTGTTCCTCTTTCTGTGGCTCAAACTGCTTTGCAATTAGGAGTGCTGTTTACAAGAAATAGAAAAGGAGACACGTAAAAACCTCCCATATCACTGGTGTGTCATTTAGAAGAATGTCATTTTACCAAGAATGCCACATTTGAATAGTTACATGTCAAGTAATTTTTTTTTTTGAGACCCAGTCTCACTCTGTCTCCCAACTAGTGGTTGCATTAGTCATTTTGATTTTTTCCTACTGTTTTCTCATACTTTTTCTTTTTTCTGCACTGCACTGAAGTGCAGTAGCAAGATCTTAGCTTACTGCAGTCTCCACCTCCGGGTTCAAGTGATTCTTCTGCCACAGTCTCCCGAGTAGCTGGGATTACAGGCATGTACCACCACGCCTGGCCAATTTTTGTATTTTTAGTAGAGGCAGGGTTTCACCATGTTGGCTAGGCTGGTCTCAAACTCCTGACCTCAGTTGATCTGCTCTCCTTGGCCTCCCAAAGTGCTTAGATTATAGACATGAGCCACCATGTCCAGTGGGTGTAATTTTTTTTGAAAAAGTGAAGGTAGAATTTCCTCCCTAAGGTACAGCAACTTTAGCATTCACAAAACATTTCTTGCCTCCATTTGTCTGCAAATACACCCACAATTCAACTTGTTTTATTTAAGATTAAAAAAAGGCATCGTGAATTCTGTACATAGTAGTAGATTATTATACATTAAATGTGTAAGTCCCATGTGTATTGGACTTATTAAATGTCACCAAACAGGTAGTTTATTTGCCATGGAAAGAATTTCACTGTAGACTATACTATTCAGTGGTTGCATTAGTCATTTTTACTTTTTCCTAGTAATTTGTTCTCTTATTTTTTTTTTCCTGTTTCTGACAAAGGTATCTTTGTACAATAACATTGAAACTTAAAAACCTTTTTACTTTTTTTTTTTTTTTTTTTTTTGAGACGGAGTTTCGCTCTTGTTACCCAGGCTGGAGTGCAATGGCACGATCTCGGCTCACCGCAACCTCCGCCTCCTGGGTTCAGGCAATTCTCCTGCCTCAGCCTCCTGAGTAGCTGGGATTACAGGCACGTGCCACCATGCCCAGCTCATTTTTTGTATTTTTGGTAGAGATGGGGTTTCACCATGTTGACCAGGATGGTCTCGATCTCTTGACCTCGTGATCCACCCGCCTCGGCCTCCCAAAGTGCTGGGATTACAGGCTTGAGCCACCGCGCCCGGCACCTTTTTACTTTTTTAAAAAAATTTTTTAAAGCGATGAGGTCTCGCTCTGTTGTCCAGGCTGGAGTATAGTGGTGCATCATGGCTCACTGCAGCCTCAATCTCCCAGGCTGCTCAAGCAGTCCTCCCATCTCATCTTTCCAAGTAGCTGAGACTTCAGGTTCACGCCACCATGCCTGGCTAATTTTGTTACGTGACGTCTTGCTATGTTGCCCAAGCTGCTCTACAAGCTCGAATGATCCTCCTGCCTTGCCTTCCTTGCTGGGATTATGGGCATGAGCTGCTGTGCCTGGCCTTTTTTTTTTTTTAATTTTTTTTAATTTTAAAACAAGAGTTTTCCTTTGGTGTTGCTCTAGACTATACCACTGGTTCCTTATACATTTTGAAAAGGTATTATGCCTTGTCTATTGAAACTTTTGGTTACTGGGTCACACTTTAGGAATTTTTCCTTTAGTCATACTTTCCTCAGCTCTTAAGCATTTGCAGTAGTTGGTGGAGTGCTTTAGAGCTATTCATCTGGTAATGTGTGTGTGTGTGTGTTATTCTTTAAATTATTAATTTTTTTTTTGATTTGGTTTTGTTTTTTTGAGACAGAGTCCCCCCATTGCCCAGGCTGGAGTGCAGTGGCATGATCTGGGCCCATTGCCAACTCTTCCTCTTGGGTTCAAGGGATTCTCTGCCTTGGCCTCCCAAAAAGCTGGGACTACAGGCATGTGCTCCCATGCCTAGCTAATTTTGTATTTTTGCTAGAGATGGGGATTTACGATGTTTGCCAGGCCAGTCTCGAACTCCTGGCATCAGGTGATGCACCTGCCTCAGCTTCCCAAAGTGCTGGGATCATAGGTGTGAGCCACCTTGCCTTTCAAAATTATTAACTTTTGAAGGTAGATACACTGCTTTTACATCTTTTATGTTGTCTTTAACTCTGTAGTACTTAGTGGTGTTAAGTAATTATTTTTCATTTGTTTTAGGTGACATAAATGTTGCAGTTCTTACTGGAAATAAACAAGTCAGTGAAGGTACAGATAATGGTGATCTCGCTTCTTATGTGTCTGCGTTCATAGAAAAGGAAGTTGGAAATGACCTTAAATCTTTAAAGAAACTTGATAAACTCATAGAACAGATGACAGAAAGTAAAATGCAGTTAGAAGAACAGGTAAGTATCGAACCTCACTGATATAATATCAATGATATAATGTAAACATGATTATGTATGGAATTATAAAGATACAGAATGTGACAGATAGTCTAGTTATTGTAAACTGTTTTTTTTTTTGTTTGTTTGTTTTTGTTTTTTTTTTTTTTTGAGATGGAGTTTCACTCATGTTACCCAGGCTGGAGTGCAATGGCGCGATCTCGGCTCACCGCAACCTCCGCCTCCTGGGTTCAGGCAATTCTCCTGCCTCAGCCTCCTGAGTAGCTGGGATTACAGGCACACACCACCATGCCCAGCTAATTTTTTAGTAGAGACGGGGTTTCACCATGTTGACCAGGATGGTCTCGATCTCTTGACCTCGTGATCCATCCGCCTCGGCCTCCCAAAGTGCTGGGATTACAGGCTTGAGCCACCGTGCCCGGCCAATTGTAAACTGTTTAAGAGGATTTCAGGACCTACAGTGTACTACCTATTTTACAAATTTTGTAAAAGACAAAGTTCCTACTGATATGATTTGTCTTGAAAACATATTGAGACCTAACATTTTATATAGCTTTTCATACAGTGACTTCTTTTTTTCTTTCAATCTGTTTTTAGTGAACATACAGTGACTTTTAAATTGCTTTTACAAGCAAATAATTTCATGGGATGTAAAAATATATTCCATGGTTTAAACACCATTTTTATTTTTTTTGAGACAGAGTCTCGCTCTTGTTGCCCAGGCAGGAGTGCAATGGCACGATCTTGGCTCACTGCAACCTCCACCTCCTAGGTTTAAGTGATTCTCCTGCCTTACCCTCCCAAGTAGCTAGGATTACAGGCATGTGTCATCCCTTCTGCTGGCTAATTTTGTATTTTAGGTAGAGATGGGGTTTCACCTTGTTGGCAAGACTGATCTTGAACTCCGGACATCAGGTGATCCACCCACCTTGGCCTCCCAAAGTTCTGGGATTACAGATTTGAGCCACCATACCCAGTCACATTTCAAATTTTAATAAATGCACACATATGGAGGAAACGTGAAAAAAAATATAACCTAATGGTTATTTCTGGGTGGGTGGTTGACAAGCGATGTATTTAAAAAATATTTTTAGGCTGAGCGTGCTGACTCATGCCTGTAATCCCAGCACTTTCGGAGGCTGAGGCGGGTGGATCACCTTAGGTCAGGAGTTGGAGACCAGACTGACCAAAATGGTGAAACCCCATCTCTACTAAAAATACAACAACAAAAAATTAGCCAGTTGTGGTGGCGGGCACCTGTAATTCCAGCTACTCGGGAGGCTGAAGCAGGAGAAGCACTTGAACCCAGGAGGCAGAAGTTGCCATGAGCTGTGATTGTGCCATCGCACTCCAGCCTGGGCAACAAAAGGGAAACTCCATCTCAAAAATAGGTATTTTTATGCATTTGTAGGTTTTTTCCATTTACAATGAACATATTACTTAAATAATTTTTTAAAAATCCAGTGAGTATAAGCTTAAAACAAAATAAGTAGGCCCCTGTACTTGGAATGGTGTGTTTGTCAAAGATGAAAGATTTTAGTCATATAGCTACTAAATTAGGTTAAGTAAATTCTTTGTGGATTATTTCCAGCTTTTTGGTCATCTTAGGTTCTCCCATTACCTCAGGCCGCCACAGCTTCCTGTCTTCCCACCACACCTACTGCTGGTCTCCAAGTTTAGCTTATCTTTGTCTGCCTTTTCCACTCCTGCTGGCAGTTTGTTGTGGGCCCAGTTGGAGGAAGTCACAGCTGAGGAGTGTAGTCTGCCACTCTGGCTGAATCTTCAGCCCCACCAGCAGTCCTGCCATGGGAAGGTCCGCTCCTCTGTACTCCCCTTAGCTGTTCTTCTAAAGTCTCTCTGAGACATCTACTCGACCTGTCCCTTCTGCCCTTTCCTTTTCCCAAGCGGAAAAAATAGAGACCTAGCGTGAGTTTAGTAGCATTGAATTTGGTTTGTTGAATAGTCTATTCCACAGTCCACAAACTTACGTGCAATCTTTTCTTTTTTTTTCTTTTGAGATAGAGTCTCGCCCTGTCACCTAGGTTGGAGTGTAGTGTCGAGATCTTGGCTCACTGCAACCTCCACCTCTCTGGTTCAAGCGATTCTCCTGCCTCAGCCTCTTGAGTAGCTGGGGTTATAGACACCCGCCACCACACTCGGCTATTTTTTGTATTTTTTAGTAGAGACAGGGTTTCACCATCTTGGCCAGGCTGGTGTTGAACTCCTGACCTCGTTATCCACCTACCTTGGCCTCCCAAAGTGCCGGGATTACAGGTGTGAGCCACTGTGCCCGACCTGTGCAATCATTTTTACCTCTTCATTTAGCAGAGGATCAGTCTAAGGCAGACCTTATACCCCAGGTTCTACCTGCCACCTCAGTGAATTTGCATCACTTTTATAATTTTACCCTGTGTTCCTCAAGCAGTCCTATCCCTTCAGCATATGGACCTAGACAGGTCTTTTCCGTGAAACCTAAACAAACAAAAACCCTCTTCTTTTAGCAGGTATTAGTTCTTTCCTTTGATTGTCAGGCTTCAGAAATAACCTTTGTTATCTATCACTGCTTTCTAATTTGCTGTTCATCTTTGACCCACTATAATTAGGCTTGTTTCCCTAGTGACCACAGAAAATTTGGCTGAAGTTCTTTATTGAACCTTAAATTCAGCATGTCCAAAACTCTACTGATCCATTTTTTAGAGGCTTGTCTGCCTTGCTTAGATAATGGCATCACAACCTGCCTGTCACTCAGACCTGAAGCCTGAGAGTCCTGGATTCCTTGTCATCATCCTCTGTCCCTATCACCAAGTCATCTGGAGTTCTGCCTGAACATCTCTGGTGTCCATCCCTTCTTTCCCACTCTTTTTTTTTTTTTTGGAGATGGAGTTTCACTCTTGTTGCCCAGGCTAGAGTACAATGGTATGATCTTGGCTCACTGCAATCTCCGCCTCCTGGGTTCAAGTGATTCTCCTGCCTCAGCCGCCTGCGTAGCTGGGACTGCAGGTATGCACCACCATGCCCGGCTAATTTTTGTAATTTTAGTAGAGATGTAGTTTAACCATATTGGCTAGGCTGGTCTCAAACTCTTGACTTTTGAGTAGCTGGGATTACAGGCTACTGTAAATTATGCCACCATGCCCAGCTAATTTTTTGCATTTTTACTAGAGACAAGGTTTCTCCATATTGGTCAGGCTGGTCTCGAATCCCTGATCTCAGGTGATCTGCCCACCTCGACCTCCCAAAGTGTTGGGGTTATAGGCATGAGCCAACATGCCTGGCCTCATTTTTCCCACTCTTGGTGACACCATCTTAGTTTAGGTAGATTGGGAGCTTTATAGTAATGCAGAATCTCAGTCTTACTTCAGACTTACCATGTCTGAATCTGTATTATAACAAGTTCTCTAGGTGATTAATATGCATATTCATTAAATATGGCCTCTATATTTTATTGCATTAATCCCATTGTTGAAATTATTTGCCTACAACTCTCTTGCATACCAAAGTGACCTTAAGGACAGGGGCTGTATCTTGTTTATCTGAATATTTCTTTTTTTTTTTTTTTTTTTGAGACGGAGTTTCACTCATGTTACCCAGGCTGGAATGCAATGGCGCGATCTCGGCTCACCGCAACCTCCGCCTCCT
>NW_016107667.1:1731454-1743010 GCF_001604975.1 Cebus imitator
TTTAGTAGAGACGGGGTTTCACCATGTTGGCCAGGATGGTCTCGATCTCTTGACCTCGTGATCCACCCGCCTCGGCCTCCCAAAGTGCTGGGATTACAGGCTTGAGCCACCACGCCCGGCACTATCTGAATATTTCTAACGCAGTGTCTGGTACAGAATAAGTAATCACTGTTGATTGAAATTATTCTATAATGTTCTTTGTGTTTTGCTGATGACTAATAATTGTATATGTTTTCCCACATACTATAAGAAAAATGCATTTAATTGATGCCATTTTCTTTCTTTCTTTTTTTTTTGAGACAGAGTCTTGCTGTGTCGCCCAGGCTGGAGTGTGGTGGCGTTAGCTTACTGCAACCTCTACCTTCTGGGTTCCAGTGATTCTCCTGCCTCAGCCTCCTGAGTAGATGGGATTACAGGCGTGTGCCACCGTAGCCAGTTAATTTTTGTATTTGTATTTATTTTTTTTGAGATAGTCTCTCTCTCTCTGTTACCTAGGCTAGAATGTAGTGGCACAATCTACGCTGTTATTTCTGCTTCCCAGGTTCAAGCAGTTCTCCTGCCTCAGCCTCCCGAGTAGCTGGGATTACAGGCATGTGCCACCATGCCTGCCTAGTTTTTGTATTTCTTGCCATGTTGGCCGGGCTGGTGTCAAACTCCTGACCTCTAGTGATCTCCCCGCCTCGGCCTCCCCAAAGTGCTAGGATGACAGGTGTGAGTCATTGCACTGGCCTGTAAATGCCATTTCTAAAGATATTGCCTAGATATCATCCCACCAAGTCAGTGGTTCTTAGCCTGGCCTTAGTTCAGAATCACCTGGGGGACGTTGGCAAAATAGAGATGCCCAGCCTTTTAGAATGAGATCTGTGTTTGCTGTTTTTTTTTTTTTTTTTTGAGACAGAGTCTTACTCTGTCACCTAGGCTGGAGTGCAGTGGCACGGTCTGGGCTCATTGCAACCTCCTCCTCCTGGGTTCAAGTGATTCTCCTGCCTTAGCCTTCCTCGTAGCTGAGATTATAGGTGCATGCCACCATGCTGGGCTAGTTTTTGTATTTTTAGTAGAGATGGGCTTTCACCATGTTGGCCATGCTGGTCTCAAACTCCTGAACCTCAAGTGATCCACCCACCTCGGCCTTCCAAAGTGCTGGGATTATAGGTGTGAACCATTGTGCTTGGCCCTTTGTTTGCTTTTGAAGGGAAATAATAGGTAGAGCACGTATTAATAAGTTTTCTCTCACTGGATCCTCTGCTGAGCCTCTGGAGGCAGACCTCTAGATGCTTACTAGGGGCCAGTGTGTTAGGTCCCTTCGTATACATGTATGTATATATGTATGTATGCATATATATTTTACTTATTTTTTTGATTCACTTACTGTTTTCAACACAAAGGCATACTTCTTCCTGATGTTTGTATGTATATAAAACGGTATTTTATGTTTGGGTTTGGTTGGTATGGGATGAAGAAATCAAACCTTTCCTTTGAAGATTTTGACGGATGATTTCCAGTTCTGTTACAACAAATATGTATTTTGAAGGGACTGAACTAATAAAAAAGGTTTCATACAGCCTGGACAACATAGTGAGACCTTGTTTATATTTAAAGAAGAAAAAAGCAGAGCCAAATGTAGTGGTGCATATGTGTAGTCCCAGCTACTGGGGAGGTTGAGGTGGGAGGATTGCTTGAGCCCAGGAAGTCAAGGCTGTGGTGAGGTATATGGCACCACTGCACTCCAACCTGGGCAGCAGAGTGAGAGCCCCTCTCAAAAAAAAAAAAAAAAAAATTAGCAAACTTTATCTGATTGCTGGTTTTCTGTCTTTTTTTTTCTTTTGTCAGGTACTTACAATTTCATCAGAAATCCCTAAAAGAATTCAAAGTGCCTTAAAAAATGCAGAAGAATCAAAGCAATTTCTTAATCAGTTTCTGGAGCAGGAAACTCATCTCTTCAGTGCCATTAACAGCCATTTGCTGACTGCACAGCCTTTGATGGACGATCTTGGAGCCATGATTAGCCAGATTGAAGAGATCGAACGTCATCTTGCTTACCTTAAATGGATTTCACAAATTGAAGAACTAAGGTAAAATGGGCCTCTTTGTTCTCATAATTACTGTTTTCCTTTGAGGCTTCTGTCTTAAAGAGTGCATGTGCACCATTAAATAATTGAGTTAATTAAAGCTTATAATAATTAATTTTAATCAGTTATGAAAATAGCATTATCATAATGCTTCTTTTCCTTTATTGTGAATGAACATAAACTTTTCAGGAAGCTTAATTAGCATTTGAAAGAAGGTAATGTAAGTACGTTAAACTTAAGTTTCATAACTGAAATATGAACACATGATAAAGACTATTTTTTGTAATGCCAGATTAATAAAACACACAGTTTGGTAATAGGTATTCCTATTTAATTTTTAAAACTGATCACTTAACAAAATGGATTGCTTTCTTTATAATTTGAATATTTTTCACTGGGAATCATAAGAGGTACACAGTTTTCTTAGATGAATAACAAGAGTTCGGTTACCTCTGTGTAGGAAAAACAAAAAAGGAAGTAAGTCTTGACCTTTGTTCTTTTTGAGTTGAACAGCTATCACTGGTCATTAATTGTATCTAGTTTTGCCTTTCAAACAACCTGAAATAACATTTCCACCTAGATTAGTAGATTCTTTGGTTTCATGATAAGGTCCCGCAGTCCCTCCAAATTGTACTGTCCCATCCTTGGATTGTTTTAACTAGTACTTGTTGCAAAACGGTCAGTAACCAGTAATGTTGCCTGAAAAGCCTGAGGGAAAAAGTCATCTGAGGGTTTTAATGTCCTGTTTCAAATGTATCATAGTTAATAATGTTACATTTGTTATGGATATTTTATGCAGTTATTTTTACTGCATATATTTCCCAAAATTTTAAAGAATTTACATATTAGTACAGTATAGAAATCTTTGTTTTGCATATATGAGTTTTACATATAAATTGATACGCCTAAGATTATAGTGTTGATTCTAGAAATTGACTAAAAAGTTTACTTTTTAGAGCATCTCCTTCTTATTTAGATAAATTGTATTGCCATGAAGGAATTTTTTAAACCTTGCTTTATTTTACTTCTTTACTTTACTTTACTTCTTTCTTCTTTTTTTTTTGAGACGGAGTTTCACTCTTGTTACCCAGGCTGGAGTGCAATGGCGCGATCTCGGCTTACCGCAACCTCCGCCTCCTGGGTTCAGGCAATTCTCCTGCCTCAACCTCCTGAGTAGCTGGGATTACAGGCACACGCCACCATGCCCAGCTAATGTTATTGTATTTTTAGTAGAGACGGGGTTTCACCATGTTGACCAGGATGGTCTTGATCTCTTGACCTCGTGATCCACCCGCCTCGGCCTCCCAAAGTGCTGGGATTACAGGCGTGAGCCACCACGCCTGGCTACTTCTTTCTTCTTGTCCCTGAGAAAGGAAATACCAGTAAGGGGCAATGTTAATAACTTTATTAAGTACAATAAGTTATTTGAAACCCTCACACTTGTAGTAGCCAAAGTAATAGATTAACTGAAATAGGACTATGGTTATTGATAACTTTTTTCTTTCCTTATTTATTTTTTTTTATTATTTATCTTATTATTATTTTTTTTTTGGGACGGACTCTTGCTCTTTTGCCGAGCCAGTCTGGAGTGCAGTGGCACAATCTTCTCAGCTCACTGCAACCTCTGCCTCCAGGTTCAAACGATTCTCCTGCCTCAGCCTCCCGAGTAGTTGGGACTACAGGTATACGCCACCATGCCTGGCTAATTTTTGTATTTTTAGTAGAGAGGGGGTTTCACCATGTTGGCCAGGCTGGTCTCAAACTCCTGACCTCAAGTGACCTGCTTGCCTTGGCCTCCCAAAGTGCTGGGATTATAGGCATGAGCCATTGTGCCTGGCCTTGGTAACCTTTTCTGATATCTGAATTGTTTGTACGGGAAATAAGCCGAGGGATTTATGTTAGAAATAAGGATCAAGTTCATAAGCAAGTAGAGGATAGTTATTTTTTTCTCTTTAATAATGTGTTCTTTCCCTGAGGTCTTATGATAATATCTCTATTTCTAGCTTTGCTTTAGAGATTCTGGGATTTTCTTTATCTCCAAATTTCTTCATAATGGCCTGATTTTATTCTGATGTACATTGTCTTTTTTAAAAGCAGTTTCTTCTTGCTAGAATTAGTATCTTTGTATTAGCTCTATTTCTTGGATACTGTAGGATAGCACTATCACTCTGAGTGAACCCTGTTTCTCTGGCTTTTCCTATGCTGTAAATGTCATTTATGCTTTAGTGTTGTGAGGAAATCTGTTTCATTACATCCTTGAAAGCAGTACTCCTGCCGGACATGGTAGCTCATACCTGTCATCCTAGCACTTTAGGAAGCTGAGCTGGGCAGATCACTTGAGCCCTGAAGTTCGAGATGAGTCTGTACACCATGGCAAAATCCCATCTCTGTTAAAGAAAAAAAAAAATTAGGCGGTGTGGTGAACACCCCTAGTCCCAGATACTTGGGAGGCTGAGATAGGATGATTGCTTGAGCCCTGGGAGGCTGAGGTTGCAATGAGCTGTGATTGTACCACTACACTGCAGCCTGGGTGACAGAGTGAGACCCTGTCTCAAAAAAAAATAAAAAAACAATACTTTTATACTCTGTGTTTGTACATTTGAAATTCTTCTCTAATATTTGTACATTTCTTTTTCTTTTTTTTCTTTTTTTAAGAGATGGTGTTTCACCATGTTGGTCAGGCTTGTCTTGAACTCCTGACCTTAGGTGATCCGCCCACTTCAGCCCCCTGCTGAGATTACAGGCATGAGCCACTGTACATTGCCCCTGTACATTGCTTAAACATGGTAGTTTTTGTTGGAATTACATTTCTTTGAAGTGGGAAATCAAGTTCAGCTACCCAAAGTAGGTAACAATTGAAGAACATCATACTTGACCTTACCAGATGCTACCCACGTTATTCCCTTGGATTAAGATACTGAAGACTTCTGTAAAAGGCAGATTGATCAGAAATGAGTAGTGTCCACAGGAATGTGACACAAAACAGGTCTGTCAGGAGGAGGAGGAAGGGAAAGGTCCTGGGAGGTCTCCAGAACATAGGCTGCAGGCTGCTGCTCTTAGAAGAATGCAGAAATGGAGTACTCTAGGCTCCCAGAGAGGCCTTGTCATCAGGTTAAAAAACAAAGACTACCTCAGGGTGGTGCTTCATTCTTCCTTGAATATAACTTTATATAAAACATGAAGAAGAACTTTTTCCAAATTTGAAATTATTGTGAGCAATCTGTTCTTTGAATTTGTTTTCAGCTGGGCATGGTGACTCAAGTCTATAATCCCAGCACTTTGGGAGGCTGCGGTGGGTGGATCATTTGAGATCAGCAGTTTGAGACCAGCCTGGCCAACATGGTGAAACCATCCCTACTAAAAACAGAAAAAAATTAGCTGGGCATGGGGGTGCACATCTGTAATCCCAGCTACTTGTGAGGCTGAGGCAGGAAAATAGCTTTAACCCGGGAGACAGAGGTTACAGTGAGCCAAGATCATGCCACTGCACTCTAGCCTGGGTGAGAGAGTGAGAATTCCATCTCAAAAAGAAAATAAAAATTTTGCTTTACTTTGTTTACAGTGATAATATTCAGCAATATCTGATGACCAATAATGTACCAGAGGCAGCCTCCACTCTAGTGTCTATGGCAGAACTTGACATCAAACTTCAGGAATCATCCTGTACTCATCTTCTTGGTTTCATGAGAGCCACAGTTAAATTCTGGCATAAAATTCTCAAGGACAAACTTACAAGGTAGGGAGTTTACTACCCATATTTTGTGGTACTTGCTTTCTGATGGGTATTTGGTGATCATTTGGTGGTGATGTACTGAAATGTATGTGTTACTTTTCTGTTGCAGTGATTTTGAGGAAATTTTAGCACAGCTCCATTGGCCATTCATTGCACCCCCTCAATCACAAACTGTTGGCTTAAGTCGACCTGCCAGTGCCCCGGAGACATACAGTTACCTGGAGACACTGTTTTGTCAGCTTTTGAAACTACAAACCTCGTATCTTTGTTGCAGTTGAAAACTTACTAAAATTTCTTCTTTCTAGAATGGATTTGTGGCTTGAGAGTAAAACCTTTTCAAAGTGGCCAGGAAAGCCAAACAAGAATCCTGTGTTTGGACTTGGTCTGTAAATGCCCACCAAGTGGTGGACTGTACTCTTAGAAAGTGAATTGCATGTGGGTGGGAGGGCTGTAAGGAAGAGTTCAAGATGCATGACTGATCTAAGTTCATAGCACAAAAAGGTCTCTTGGGATGATAGAAGAAATGGGCAATTGGGAGGAAACCTTAGTAACAGTGTTAATTTAATCAAATGATGCTTGAATTTTTTTTGTTACTAGTTTAGGAAAGTTTTATAGATTAATTCTGATAGCATTTTTGTGGGTTGTTGTTTTTTTTTTCCCCAGACAGAGTCTTCCTCTGTCGCCCAGGCTGGAGTGTATGGTGTGATTTCGGCTCCCTGCAACCTCTGCCTCCCCCACTCAAGTGATTCTCCTGCCTTAGCCTCCTGAGTAGCTGGGATTACAGGCATGTGCAACCACGCCCAGCTAATTTTGTTGTTGTTGTTGTTGTTAGAGCAGAGTTTTAGCATGTTGATCAGACTGGTTTCAAACTCCTGACCTTGTGGTCCACCTGCCTCTGCCTCCCAAGTGCTGGGATTACAGGTGTGAGCCACCACGCCTGGCCAGTTTTTTTTTTTTTTTTTTTTTTTTTTAGAGTTTCACTCTTGTTGCCCAGGCTAAAGTGTAATGGCACCATCTCAGTTCACCGCAGTCTCCGCCTCCCAGTTTCAAGCAATTCTCTTGTCTCAGCCTTCTGTGCAGCAGTGATTACAGGCATGTTTCACCATGCCTGGCTAATTTTGTATTTTTAGTAGAGATGGGGTTTCTCCATGTTGTTCAGGCTTGTTTCGAACTCCCGACCTCAGGTGATCCGCCCACCTCAGTCTCCCAAAGTGCTGGCGTTACAGGCATAAGCCACTGCGCCCGGCCCATTTTTGTGTTTTAAAGACATGGTCTCACTCTGTCAGCCAGGCTGAAGTGAAGTGGTACAGTCACGGCTCACTGCAGCCTTGACCGCCCAGGCTCAATTGATTTTCCCGCCTCTTGTTCCTGAGTAGCTGGGACTACAGGCATGTACCACCATGCCTGGCTACTTTTTGTTACTTTGTCTGGAGACAGGGTTTTGCCATATTGCCCAGGCCTGTCTCAAACTCCTGGATTCAAGTGATTCGCCTGCTTCAGCCTCCCACAGTGCTGGGAACACAGGTGTGAGTCACCATCATCATGCCTGGCTTTTTGTGCATTTTAACAATGTATATTCAATATAAAGTGAGATTACTTATTATTTGCATAATAATTACTATCTGATACATTTGTTGTAAAACTTTATTTCGTCTGTATACGTACATATGTGTGTGTATATTAGGTATGCTTTTGATGCTTTTTTCTTGACTTGATTATGTCAGAGATGAATTACTTACTGAGCCAAAACAACTCCCAGAAAAATACTCTCTACCTGCATCCCCTTCTGTCATCCTGCCCATCCAGATTATGCTAACTCCTCTTCAGAAGAGGTTCAGGTATCACTTCAGAGGGAACCGGCAGACTAATGTGTTAAGCAAGGTGTGTTTTGCCAGCTCTTGTTCATTTTTATTACTAGCAAATGTTTAGAGTTTCTGTACTATTGCTGATTTAAGTTAAAATCTGACTCTATTCACTTTTCCGTTTTTTTTCTAAAGGGCGAATTTCCTGTTTTGTCACTTCTCTTCATATAATTGAGGACTTGTGTTCATATACTGTAGGAAAATATGGTATTTTTGCTCTTGGGCGTCAGATATTACTGAATTATCATTGCAAAACAAAGCAAAGCAAACATTAATTACTTGGTATTTCTGCTCTTAAACCTGTATAAGACCTGTAGTTTTTGTAATGCAGACTAGCAAATTTTTTCTTAATTTACTTTTTGAAAATGAAAACCCTAAGAAAATTATATTTAAAAATTATTTTCATTGGCCAGGCGTGGTGGCTCACGCCTATAATCCAAGCACTTTGGAGGCCAAGGCGGGCAGGTCACCTGAGGTCAGGAGTTCAAGACCAGCCTGACCAACATGGCGAAACCCCATCTTAAAAATAAATAAATAAATAAATAAATAAATAATAATTTATTTTCAAATTCTATTTCAAAACATTTATAGGCCATCAGTTCTTTGTAATACTCATTTTACATATTAATGAACTGCTAGGTTTTAAATATATGTGGCATTGTAAATTTATGAGTTTATTGACAAGTCACATTATTGAAATTTATTGGAAGTACATTGGCAAACATTTGATTATTAAGCCTTGCAGGAGTTAAAAATTCAGAGTAGAAATTATGCTCTTACATACAGGAATTTTCAACTAATATTTGTAAGTGTTGTGCATATACAATTAAATAGATTCATGTAATTATAACTTTTTAATTGGAGTGACTTAAGAATTCAAACTATTTTCCTCCTTCCTTAGCCAGAATGGTACTTGGCTCAAATACTTATGTGGATTGGAAACCATACTCAATTTCTGGATGAGAAGATTCAGCCAATATTAGACAAAGTAGGCTGTTTGGTAAATGCAAGGGTAAGAGACTCAGTCCTGTGTTTCTGTTTTGGAACTATATGTGTGCCTGGATAACTTTTTATTTACACACCTGTTTGTAAATTTTTTTTTTAGCTTGAATTTTCCCGGGGCCTTATGATGCTGGTTCTTGAGAAGTTAGCCACTGATATTCCTTGTCTGCTATATGATGATAATCTCTTCTGTCATTTGGTGGATGAAGTACTCCTGTTTGAAAGGGAGCTACACAGTGTTCACGGCTATCCTGGCACTTTTGTTAGTTGTATGCATATTCTTTCAGAGGAAACCTGTTTTCAGAGATGGTTGACAGTGGAGAGAAAATGTAAGTGCTGATGTGGCCAGAGGGTAGGGAGAGATGTCTGTTTCTGTGGATATAAATTTTTGATATTTTTCTTTTCTGGTCCTGAGTGGGAACTAGAGGCATCTGAAATTTTCTTTGTCAGGGTTTTCTGAGTTTCCTTCAGAGATAATCTTTTCTTTACTTCACATGAAACTTACATTTTTCCTGGAATTAGACTCTATGTGTTTCTAGAGTGGAATAGTAAAGCCAGTGGGGTATATAATTGTTTTATAGATTTTATCGTAGAATTTTTTATTTTATTTATTTTGGGACAGACTCTGGCTCTGTCACCCAGGTTAAAGCGCAGTGGTGCGATCTCAGGTCACTGCAGCCTCCACCCCCTGGGGTCAAGGGATTCTCCCGCCTTAGCCTCCTGAGTAGTTAGGATTACAGGCACGCAGTACCACATCTGGCTAATTTTTCTATTTTCAGGATTGACAGGGTTACAACATGTTGGCCAGGCTGGTCTGGGACACCTGACTTCAAGTGATCTGTCCACCTTGGCCTCCTAGTGTCAGAATATTTTTTTTATTTCTTCTTTTTTTTCTGAGATACAGTCTCACTTTGTCACCCAGGCTAGAGTACAGTAAGCTGATCATGGCTTACTGCAGCCTTGACTTCCTGGACTCATGTGATCTTCCTGCCTCAGCCAGCCCAGTAGCTGGGACTGTAGATGTGTGCTACCATGCCTGAATACTATTTGTTTGTTTGTTTGTTTGTTTTGTAGAGATGGGGTTTTGCTATGTTGCCTAGGCTGGTTGTGAACTCCTAGACTCAAGCAATCTGCCCACCTTGGTCTCCCAGAGTGTTGGGATTACTGGTGTAAGCCACCGCACTTGCCAGTAGAATCTTTTTGACTGTACCTTAAATAGTCAACTATTTTCAAAATTTGGGATGGGGGTAAAGTATCCTGTTTAAAATAAAGCATTAATTAAGTCAAATTTAATACAACTAGTGGGAGATCGTAGGTTTTTTTTTTTTTTTTTTTAATAGAAAAGCCATCATTCCTAAAAAATTACAAATTGAATAATTAGGAATGCCTGCAACTACTTAATCAATATAATCCTTTTTTTCTGCTTATCAGTTGCTCTTCAAAAAATGGACTCAATGCTTTCATCAGAAGCTGCCTGGGTATCGCAATATAAAGATATCACTGATGTGGATGAAATGAAAGTTCCAGATTGTGCAGAAACTTTTATGACTCTACTCTTGGTTATAACTGGTAGGTATAAGTTTTTTAAGATACAACTTTGTTTTAAAAGTACTGTTTTCACATGGCATTTTTTTTAAAGTAGCTCAGTCGGCTGGATGCAGTGTTTCATGCCTGTAATCCCAGCACTTTGAGAGACGGAAGCAGGCAGGTTACTTGAGCCCAGGAGTTCCAGAACAGCCTGGGCTACATGGTGAAACCCATGTCTTCCAAAAAGTGCAGAAGTTAGCCAGGCATGGTGATGCATGCCTGTAGTCCCAGCTACTTGGGAGGCTGAGGTGGGAGGACAGTTTGAGCATGGGAGGTGGAGGTTGCAGTGAGCTGTGCTTGAGCCACTGCACTCCAGCCTTGGCGAGAGGGTGTAACTCTGTCAATGACAATAAGGTAGTCAATAAATAAGTGGCTCAACAAATTAATATTATGGTTGTCTTTAAATTCAGTTTCTATATTGGTAGAAACCTAACAATATTCTAACTTTTGGGTTTTTAATTTAAGGATTTAAACATTGGTGTACATGAAGGGAAACCTCCTGAATAGTTACACAGAAACAAATAAGATTTTAATTTTATTATCTAAACTCACTTGCTATTGGGCATTTTAGGTGTCTTCAGTAAATGGTGATTGGCCTACATTTAAAATATTTTCTTGATTTTGATTTATCAAAGATTGCAGAAGAGAGTAAAATAATAAAGTAATTTTAGGGATTGGAATAGTAATAGTAACTTTCAGTATAGTGCAGGGATTCTCTGGCTGGAGGGTAGCCTAGCATCCTCTGGCCCTTGTTGGTCTTTAGGCATCACATTGTCCCATTGTGGGCCTGCAGGTTGTCCAGGTGCCACTGGGCTCTCATGGCCACCATCCCTGGCCCTCTTCACCTTCATCCACCAGCCTGTCCATTTCTTAGGCTTGTCTGGTAACCTGAAACCCAGTCGGCAAATAATTGCATATTTTTAACTATAAGAAAAATATGAAAAACACTAAGACAAAAACATTAAGGAAAATTTGTATGTCTCTTAAAAATGTTTTATTGGGAAAATTTTCACACATACACAAAAGTAGGATAATATGAACTCTCAGATACCCATTACCAAAGTTTTAAGCAATTCACACTTTTCAATTACTTTTTTCTGAAGTATTGTAAAGAAAATTTCAGACATGTCAACTGTAAATTGTTTATGTTTTTGAGATGGAGTTTTGCTCATCACTCAGGCTGTAGTGCAATGGTGCTCTCTTGGCTCACTGCAACCTCTGCCACCCGGGTTCAAGCAATTCCACTACCTCAGACTCCTCAGTAGCTGGGATTACAGGTGCCCACCACCATGCCTGGCTGATT
>NW_016107667.1:1743555-1751428 GCF_001604975.1 Cebus imitator
GCCAGGATGGTCTTGATCTCTTGACCTCATGATCTGCCTGCGTTGGCCTCCCAAAGTGCTGGGATTACAGGCATGAGCCACCGCGCCCGGCCAATTTGTATCTTTGAATTTATCCAAGTTCTTCCTTTTTAAAAAAATGCCATTTGTTTGTTGAAGAAACTGTCATTTTTTTTTCTTTTGTTTTTTTGTGAGATAGTCTCACTCTGTCTGTTGTCCAGGCTGGAGTGCAGTGATACAATCTTGGCTCACTGCAACCTCTGCCTCCCGGGTTCAAGCAATTCTCCTGCCTCAGCCTCCCAAGTAGCTGGGATTACAGGCATGTGCCACTACTGCCCAGCTAATTTTTGTAGTTTTAGTAGAGGTGGGATTTCACCATGATGGCTAGGCTGATCTTAAAGTCCTGACCTCAGGTGATCCACCTGCCTTGGGCTCCCAAAGTGTTGGGATTACAGGCATGAGCCACTGTGCCTGGCCGAAACTGTAACTTTTATATATAATTTACTCGTTTGCCTTTTTAAAAAATCGAGGCATACTTTACATACAGTGTAATGTGCAGATCTTAAGTGTACTATTCAATGAGTTTTGGCAGACATACATACTTTTGAAACTCATATCCTTAAGAGAGCTCAGAAATAAATCACACTTGACTGGTCAATTGATTTTTGACAAAAGCACTGAATCGTGGCAGTGGGGAAAACTTGTAACTATATCTTGGATGGTATCGTAAACCTTAATATGTGTTAATAACTTTTTCCACAGACAGGTATAAAAATCTTCCCACAGCTTCCCGAAAGCTGCAGTTCCTGGAGTTACAGAAGGACTTAGTAGATGATTTTAGGATACGACTGACACAGGTGATGAAAGAAGAGACTAGAGCTTCCCTTGGCTTTCGATACTGTGCAATTCTTAATGCTGTGAACTACATCTCAACAGTACTAGCAGATTGGGCTGACAATGTTGTGAGTTAATATTCTTTTATATTAAGTAATATATTACTAGTTTGAACTATTTTATTAATGCTTTTTGAAATTGAATCTATTGCAAGCAAAAATAAACATGCTAGATAGAATCATAGTGCCATGATTAGGAGGTGTAATTAAAACACAGTTTTTTGTCAAGCAAATCTCAAGTACTTAAATAATCCTGATATTTTAATGTGTTTAACCATTGGAAAAGCAAACCTTTCATGAAATAGTTGTTTATAGAGTGAACCATTCGGAAATATCATATATGGTAATTGCAATCACAAGAAAAGCTAAGATTAAATAGTGATGTCAAAAGCAATAAAATCCAGGACTTTAAGGAACATAAAAAAATGTTTAATACCAGAACGGGCGCGGTGGCTCACGCCTGTAATCCCAGCACTTTGGGAGGCCGAGGCGGGTGGATCACGAGGTCAAGAGATCGAGACCATCCTGGTCAACATAGTGAAACCCCATCTCTACTAAAAATACAAAAAATCAGCTGGGCATGGTGGCGCGTGCCTGTAATCCCAGCTACTCAGGAGGCTGAGGCAGGAGAATTGCCTGAACCCAGGAGGCAGAGGTTGCGGTGAGCCGAGATTGCGCCATCGCACTCCAGCCTGGGCAACAAGAGCGAAACTCCGTCTCAAAAAAAAAATGTTTAATACCTCTTGAATGTCTTCAAAACATGACAAATTATAAAGAGCTATAAAAATAGGAAGGAAACATTTGAAGTTTTAATCATTTCATACATTAATAAACTATTTGGCTGGGTGCACTGGCTCATGCTCGTACTCCCAGCACTTTAGGAAGCTGAGATGAGAGAGTTGCTTGAGCCCAGGAGTTGGAGACCAACCTGGGCAACATAGGGAGACCTCATTTCTCCAAAAAATAAAAAAAATAAAAGTAGCTAGATGTGGTGGCACATGCCTGTAGTCTGAGCTACTTGGCAGGCTGTGGTGGGAGGATCACTTGAGCCCAGGAATTCATGACCAGGCTGTGCAACATAGTGAGACCCTGTATCTACAAAAAATAAAAATAAGTAACATTTTGTGTATCATATTTTCAAATATATGCATGAGTAAATAGACTAGGTAAATGAACTTGTGGCTATCGCTTGACTTCTTACACTAATTTTGTTTTATTTAAACCTCTTCTGCCCCCCCATACTTGATTATTTTGAAGCAGATCTCAGATAACATATTTCATGGTAATATTTATATAGAGAGGTGTATATTAGTATGCATCCCTAAAAGGTAAGAACTCAGTTTAAAAAAAGAAAACTTCACCACCATGATTGTATCTGAAACAAATTAACTGATTTATTTATTGAAAGGTTTATTTTAAATAAATCTATAAATAAAAACTTGGTCCAGTTAACAAGTACCATAAGACCTTTTCCCTCCAGAGTCTGTTGACCCTTCCCTTCTCCATGCAGATTCTGACATGATTTGATTTGCCTAATTATAATTAAGCAAACCAGCTCACAGATTGGATTTGTCTAACTATAATTATTAAGTAGTAGTTTATTTTTAGTCTTTTTATTAATTCAAGGAAGATCCTGGCTGTCGGGACTTTTGGTAACCAGATTTTCCAATAGGTGCTTCCAGACAAAAGTCTAATAATTAGCCTTTATAGCCTCAACATAGACAGATGAATTCTTTTGGATGTTTTAGATATTAACATCATCTTAGAGGACCTCCAGAACCCCTTCTTGGACAGGGTGCCCTTAAGTTAACAATCACTCTTCTAAGATCATCTGTGAGAATACTAAAGTCAACTTGGGTTTGTACCAGCTTGGGTGTCCCATAAAGTAAATTTTATGACAGAACGCATTAACAGAACTAGGATGACCATGAAATGGTAAAGTGTACATTAAATGTCAAACGAACTGTACTGAATAAATCTGATAATGACTGAAAATTTTGATATGAAATATTAAATATATAAAATATATAATTGTGTCATAAAAAGAAAACAGGAAGATAAAGAAGACAAAAGCAATTTTAACTAAAGACCAAAATAATACTGTTACATTGTGATAGGTAAAGTGAGAATTTAAAAGTTATAAGGTTAAATAATTAGATTGATTAACTGAAGATAGGTGATAAATTCTACAGTATAATGGGAAAAACACAATTTTCAAGTGTGTACAGATGAGTCACAAAGATGGACAAGGTAAATTAATTTAAAATCTCTGCATTATCAAATCTTAATGCAATAAAACAAAAGCAGAAATGAAATATATTCATACATGGACATGTAAAAACATTAAATCCTTGGATTAGGAAGTAAGTCTAGAAAACATGACATATTTTAAATTATGAGTTTAAGAAAAAAAATTGTAGTATATTAATACATTATATAGTACATTTTGTTATATGTAGAACCAAAATTTATGATTACTTCTAAAGCATTATATAGAAGAAAATGTATTCCTCATAATAACTATTTTAATGTAAAAGAAAAAACCAAACAAACGTTTTTGTGTTAAATCCCAGGTAATAAGCCATATAAATAGGTAGCAAAAGTAAATATAATCATTATAGATATAAACAAGTTAAACACCTGATAAACACAATCATGGTTTATTCCTATCTGGAATCTGGCTGGGACTTAGTAATTATTTAAAGCTTTTTTTCTTTTCTTTTTTTTCCTTGCAAATGCATCAGGATTTTTTTTCTTTTTTTTAAAGGAATCTCGCTCTGTTGCCAGGCTGGAGTGCAGTGGCACTATCTCGGTTCACTGCAACCTCTGCCTCCTGGGTTCAAGTGATTTCCCTGCTTCAGTCTCCCAAGTAGCTGGTACTACAGCTGCCCTCCACCATGCCTGGCTAATTTTTTGTATTTTAGTAGAGATGGGGTTTCACCATGTTGGCCAGGCTGGTCTCGAACTCTTGACGTCATTCGTGATCCACCCAGCTTGGCCTCCCAAAGTGCTGGGATTATAGGCATGAGCCACCATTCCTGGCCTAAAGCTTTTTTTTTCTATAAAAATGTTTTTATTTTTTATTTTTATTTTATTTTTAAAGATGGGGTTTCACCATGTTGGTCAGGCTGGTCTTGAACTCCTGGTTCAAGACCTTGATCATTCAGGTGATCCACCCGCCTTGGCCTCTGAAGTGCTTGGATTATAGGCGTGAGCCACCACGCCCAGCCAAAATTTTTTTTTTTAATTATTTATTTATTTATTTGCATGAAGGTCTCATATAAAAATGTTAACTGAAATCCATGTGCATAATGTCATTCTGCTGAGCAAGGAAAATAAAAGTTATTTCATAATATGATTATAAGATAGAGGGTAATGATCAATTTGTTTATAAAGTCAGCTAATCTGGCTGGGTGAGGCAGCTCATGCCTGTAATTCCAGCACTTTGGGAGGCCAAGGTGGGTCGATCACCTGAGGTCAGGAGTTTGAGAGCAGCCTGGCCAACATGGTGAAACCCCGTCTCTACTAAAAATACAAAAATTAACTGGGCGTGGTGGTGCACAGCTGTAATTCCATCTACTTGGGAGGCTGAAGCAGAAGCACCCTCTGGAACCCAGGAGGGAGAGGTTGCAGTGAGCTGAGAATGCACTGTTGCACTCCAGCCTGGGCAACAAGAGTGAAATTCTGTCTCAAAACCAAATAAAATAAAATCAGCTAATCAAACCCTGTCTCTAAAAATACGAAAGTTAGCCAGGCGTGGTGGTGCACGCCTGTAATCTCAGCTACTCAGGAGGCTGAGGCAGGAGAGTCATTTGAACTGGGGAGGCAGAGGTTGCGGTCAGCTGAGAATGCGCCATTGCACTCCATCCTGGGCAACAAAAACAAAACTGCATCTCAAAAAAAAATAGCTAATCAGCATACATAGATTCATTTTGTACTTTTTTATGTGTTGTGTCTCTAAGTAAGTACTTTATTCTCTCAGCACCCCCACAGCTCCATATTCTACGAAGCATTTTTAGTAATGTGAAACAAATTGTTATTTTTGACTCTTGTGCCAGATTTTTAGCTTCAATGAAATTATTTGTAGAACATCATCAACTGTTTTATGTGGTGCGATAGTCTGTTAAGAAAGATGGCTGGCTGTGGTGTCTCAGCCCTGTAATCCCAACGCTGGGAAGGCAAGGTGGGCTGGTCACTTAAGTCCAGGAGTTGGAGACCAGCCTGGGCAGCATGGCAAGACCTCATCTCTACAAAAAATAAGCAAGCATGGTGGCACACCCCTGTAGTCCTAGCTGTTTGGGAGGCTAAGGTGGGAGGATCACTTGAGCCTAGGAGTTGAAGACCAGCCTGGGCAGCATAGGAAGACCCTGTCTCTACATAAAATTAACTGGGCATGGTGGGCATACCCTCTGGTCCCATCTACTTGGGAGGCTGAGGTGGAAAGATTGCTTGAGCCCTGGAGGTTGAGACTGCAGTGAGCCTTGATCATACCACTGCACTCCAGCCTGGGCAACAGAGGGGGACTCTGTCTCCCTCCCCCTGCGAAAAAAAGATGAATAAGCCATCATTCCTACACTTAGAAAATGTATAATCTCATGCTGAATTAACTGGGTCCTCTCTCAGCAGAAAAGAATCAAATTTCAGAATTGATTTTTCAAATTGTGAATGAATTGTGTCCTAGTGTGGTTATTATGGTGCAAATCTTGCCGGGTGCTGTGGCTCACACCTGTAATCCCAGCACTTTGGGAGGCTGAGGTGGGTGGATCACCTGATGTCAGGAGTTCGAGGCCAGCCTGGCCAACATGGTGAAACCCTGTCTCTACTAAAAATACAAAAAATTAGCTGGGCGTGGTGGTGCACACCTGTAATCCCAGATACTTGGGAGGCAGAGGTAGGAAAATCACTTGTACTCAGGAAGTGGAGGTTGCAGTGAGCTGAGATTGCCTCATTGCATTCCAACCTGGGCGATGAGTGAAACTCCATCTTTAAAAAAAAATATATATATATATATATACACACACATATATATATATATGTGTGTGTGTGTGTGTGTGTGTGTGTGTGTGTATATATATATATATATATATATATGTATGGTGCAAATTCTGTCTTAACCTCAAAAATACTTTAATCATTTTCACAGTCCTGTAGCCAGTGAATGCTTTGTAAGTAAAAATTATTAAAGCTTTTGTATTGCATAATTAGAAAATGGACAAAGAATGGACAGAGTTCATTTTCCATTTGTTTCAGGTTCTCTACTGATAACTGTCCATTGCCAGATTATACCAAGCCTGAAATATGCAGCCTTTCAGAATTAGGAATTTTTCAGTTGTAGGTGACAGAAGCCAGATTCAAACTGGCCTAACTTGGGGTGTGGGGTAAGGTATAGGAGGTGCGAAATTTAACTTTTTAAAAGGATTAGGCATGGCTGTTCTGAAGTTGCTTATTTCTGGTTTTGTTCTGAGGCAGGCTCTGGACATGTGGCCACAGGTAGTTTCAGGCTCACGTGGTCCTTCTGCAATTTCAGAGTGCTGCTTCTCTGATAATTTTAGCAGAAATACCAGGGTGCCTCTCATACATCCATCTCTGAATGATCACTGGTGCAGCCAGGGCATGGGATCACCAAGTTATGTGTGCATTCTTGGCATCAAAGGATAGGGCTGACACCACCTAAGTTGTCTCAGAGTGGGGAAGAGGCAGTTCCCTAAAGGAAAATTAGGGTACTGTTAAAAGAAGGGGAAAAGTTGCTGGAGAAGTAAAAGTAAGTGATGCCCATGATACATTTTATGCAAACAGATATGGGGTGGGAGTACTCGGGGAGAGAGGCAGTTGGGGAGAGAGAGAGATGATCTAGGTTTATGTTGGGTAGTCGGAATTTTAATAGTAAATGTATTTTTTAAAAACCCAGATTTTATGCTTTGTTATCCATGAAGTCTTTGGGAGAATTCTAGATGGCTTTTGGTTTTTATTAATTTTTAATTAGTTTTATTTCAAGAACTTTAAAAGAAAAGCAACTGAAAATTCTTAAAAAAAATTTCAAGGGTAGCCAATTTTTTTTTTTTTTTTTTTTTTTGGAGACAAGAGTCTCACTCTGTTATCTAGGCTGGAGTGCAGTGGTGTGATCCTGGCTCACTGCAACTTTTGCCTCCAAGGTTCAAGTGATTCTCCTGCCTCAGCCTCCTGAATAGCTGGGATTACAGGCATGCACCACCATGCCCAACTTATTTATTTTTAGTAGAGATGCGGTTTTACCATGTTCGTCAGGCTGATCTCGAACCTCAGACCTCAAGTGATCCTTCTGTCTCAGCCTCCCAAGGTGCTGGGTTTGCAGGCATGAGCCACTGTGTTTGGCAATCAAGGGTAGCCAAATGTCTGTTGCCCTTAACATGGCTTATTGTGATGTGTTTATTGCCTAAAGCTATTCAGAGTTTTAGAAACAGCAACAGCCACCTTGGCAAGGTGATTTATTTAGTCATTTGTAATTGTATTTTGGAAAAACAAAATTTCAGACCTTTATAGTTAATCTTATGCTTAAATGCTTATTGATGGTGTAATTTTAAAATTATTTTTATTTAAAACAAGGCCAGGCATGGTGGCACACATCTGTAATCTCAGCACTTTGGGAAGCCAAGGTGGGCAGATCATCTGAGGTCAGGAGTTCCAGACCAGCCTGGCCAACACGGTGAAACCCTGTCTCTACTAAAAATACAAACATTAGCCAGGCATGGTAGTGTTCGCCTATAGTCCCAGCTAATCAGGAGGCTGAGGCAGGACAATTGTTTAAACCAGGGAGGCAGAGATTGTGGTGAGCAGAGATCGAGCCATTGCATGCCAGCCTGGGGGACAGAGCAAGACTCTGTCTCAAAAAAAAAAAAATTAAAAAACGAGTCACAGGGTGGGCGCGGTGGCTCACGCCTGTAATCCCAGCACTTTTGAGTGGCTGAGGCAGGCGCATCACCTGAGGTTAGGAGTTCGAGAACTGA
>NW_016107667.1:1751963-1754036 GCF_001604975.1 Cebus imitator
CAGGATGGTCTCGATCTCTTGACCTCGTGATCCACCTGCCTCGGCCTCCCAAAGTGCTGGGATTACAGGCTTGAGCCACCGCGCCCGGCCTGAAAATCTTAATTCTAATCTTCCCTCAAGCCAATCACTTTGATCAATTTCTTGTATACACTACTGAAGCTATTTATATAAACACTGGTGTGTGTATGTCAACATACGGTAACATACTATACAAACTCTTCTGCTTTTTCCAGTTAACAATATATCTTGAGATTGTTCCGTTTCAGAACGGTTTAACATTGGCTAGTGGGAATGTAACATGGTGCAGTTGCTGTGAAAAACAGTATAGCAATTCCTCAACTGGCTTTTTGTTTTCTGACATGAGATCTCATTCTTTCACCCTGGCTGCATTGCAGTGGCACAATGTCGGCTCACTGCAACCTCTGCCTCCAGGGCTCGAGCAATCTTCCCTTCGCAGCCTTCTGAATAGCTGGGATTACAGGTGTGCGCCACCACACTCAGCTAATTTTTAAATTTATTCTAGACATTAGGTCTCACTATAAAATGATCCTCAGCCTCCTAAAGTGCTGGCACTACAGGCATGAACTACCTACCATACCTGGCCTTTCAGACTGTTAAAACATAGACTTACCATAAGATCCAGCAGTTCCATTCTTCAGTACATACTAAGAGAAATGAAACATGTTCACATAAAAACTTGCACAAAAATGTTCACAGCAGCATTATTCATAATAGACAAAAAGTGAAATTACTCAAATGTCCACCAGCTGATGACTGGATAAAATGTGGTATAGCTATATAATGGAGTATTATTACCTGGGAATGTGAAAAAATGAAGTGCTGATACGTGTCACAATATGGACAGACCTTGAAAATATACTAAATGAAAGAAGTCACAAAGAATCATACATTCTGTGATTCCATTTATGTGAAATATCCAGAAAAGGCAAATCCACTGAGACAAAGTAAATTAGTGGTTGTCTAGGACTGGGGGCAGTGGGGAGACTGTATTGGGGGTATGGCGGCTAAGAGTGAGGGCTTTTCTTGGGGAGTAATGAAAGTGTTCTAAAATTGTGATGGATGCACAACTCTGAATATAGTAAAAATCATTGAATTATATACATTTATTTATTTTAAATGGAGTCTCACTCTGTTGCCCAGGCTGGAGTGTAGTTGTATGATCTCGGTTCACTGCAACCTCCGCCTCCTGAGTTCAAACGATTCTCCTGCCTTGGCCTACCGAGTAGCTGGAATTACAGGCATATGCCACCACACCTGGCTAATTTTTGTATTTTTAGTAGAGATGGGGTTTTGCCATGTTGGCCAGGCTGGTTTTGAACTCCTGACCTCAGGTGATCCACCCACGTTGGCCTCCGAAAGTGCTGAGGTTAACAGGTGTGAGCCCCACTGCACCCAGCCCTATTATACACTTTAAATAGGTGAATTGAATGACACATGAATTGTGTTTCAAGCTGTTAAACTATGTTAATGTGTTAACATATTTTTGCTTTCAGTTCTTTCTACAACTTCAACAGGCTGCACTGGAGGTGTTTGCAGAGAATAATACTCTGAGTAAATTGCAGCTGGGACAACTAGCCTCTATGGAGAGCTCTGTCTTTGATGACATGATTAACCTCTTAGAGCGTTTAAAGCATGATATGTTGACCCGTCAAGTAGACCACGTGTTTAGAGATGTTAAAGATGCTGCCAAATTGTATAAAAAGGAAAGGTATGTCCTCTGCCTGAGTCAGCTCAACACCAGTTTGGTAAAAGTTAAAGATGGTACATGTGGTCAGATTTCCAAGGTGTCTAGAAAGAACCTGATTTGGCCTTATGTACTTTAAACTTTATTGCTGGTAAAAATAGTTCTAAAATATGTTGTCTTGGACTTTTATTTTTGAGACTGTCCTATTCTGTCACCCAGGGTAGAGTGCAATTGTGCAGTCTCGGCTTATTGCAACCTCCACCTTCCAGGTTCAAGTAATCTTCCTACCTCAGCCTCCTAAGTAGCTGGGACTACAGGCATTCACCATGAGGCCTGGCTAATTTTTTTTTTTTTTTTTTTTTTTTTTT
>NW_016107667.1:1756486-1758455 GCF_001604975.1 Cebus imitator
TCACCGCAACCTCCGCCTCCTGGGTTCAGGCAATTCTCCTGCCTCAGCCTCCTGAGTAGCTGGGATTATAGGCACGCACCACCATGCCCAGCTAATTTTTTGTAGTTTTAGTAGAGATGGGGTTTCACCGTGTTGACCAGGATGGTCTCGATCTCTTGACCTCATGATCCACCCACCTCGGCCTCCCAAAGTGCTGGGATTACAGGTGTGAGCCACCGCGCCCGGCAATTTTTTTTGTTTGTTTGTTTTGAGATGGAGTCTCTGTCACCAGGCTGGAGTGCAGTGGTACAATCTCGGCTTACTGCAACCTCTGCCTTCACAGTATCTGGGACTACAGGTGCACGCCACCATGCCTGGCTATTTTTTGTATTTTTAGTAGAGACAAGGTTTCACCCTGTTGGTCAGGCTAGTCTCAAACTCCCGACCTCAGGTGATCCGCCCACCTCTGCCTCCCAAAGTGCTGGGATTACAGGTGTGAACCACTGCACCCGGGCAACTATTTGTTTTTAAAATTCATTTTCATGTTCTTTCTGCTTTTATTTTATCCCTTATTTTTGTCGTTTCCCATATTCTAATCTAAAGTTATACCTATATTTAATAGAGTGTTCATATGCAGTATTTAGGGGCATGGATACATATTGAAATAGGGATCCTATTACCTTATAGTAAAGAAATATAAACTCTGCACCTGTGTAGTCTTACCATGTTAACTTACCACATTAAAAGAACCAATAAATCCCTATTTTCATAGTGAACATGTGGACCAGCAGTGCAGAGAAACTGTTTAGATTCTCAAATTGTTGTAATATGGATGATGCAGATAATGTAGATCTCACTTCCCTCCTTTGTTTTCCCTAAACAGTATAAAAGAAGCCTGTATTGTTCTGAATTTGAACGTCGGTTCTGCACTACTCCTGAAAGAAGTACTGCAGTCAGCTTCAGGGCAACTTCCTGCCACAGCAGCATTAAATGAAGTTGGAATATATAAACTGGCTCAACAAGATGTTGAGATTCTACTTAATTTGAGGACCAATTGGCCTAATACTGGAAAATAATGTTTTTCAGAAAAAGGTTTTTTTTGCTTTTTAAGAAGAAGCCAGTTTGATTTCAGGTTATATGATGAATGATGAAATTCTGAATTAATGAAACTGGAAAACTTTATGGAATCATTTATTATCTTGGACTTATAGTGTTACTAGAATGCCGACCATATTTCCGTAATCCTCTTGTTCCTAAGGAAACAAAAACAGAAAACGAAAAAAACAATGAAATTCTATTTACAAATATAAATGCCAAGTATGTCTGTTGAATGAAAGAAAGAGCAGACGTATTATAACCAACTTTCAATTTCCTGTGATAATTAAGGGAAATTCTACTGTGGATAATCAAACATAGTAAATTTTTTTAACTCACTTTAGAATTCATATTTATAATTGAGGCTCCTATATCTAGTTTGGGAATTCACTGTATTTCCATAAGAAAACTGGCAAGATACAGTGGCTCATAGCTGTAATCCCAGCATATTGGGAGGCTTAGGTAGGAGGACTGCTCGAGTCAAGAGTGCGAAACCAGCCTGGCAACATGTCAAGACCCTGATGCATGCCTGTAGTTCTGGCTACTTGGGAGGCTGAGGTGGGAGGATAGCTTAAGCCCAGGAAGTCAAGGCTACAGGGAGCTGTGATTTTGACACTGTACTCCAGCCTGAGTAAGTGAACAAGACCCTGTCTCTAAAAAAAAAAAAAAATTGTGAGATGATGAATGAGGATAGTTGTGGGAAATGAAAAATACTCCCATTTTAGGCCAGGCATGGTGGCTCAAGCCTGTAATCCCAGCGCTTTGGGAGGCCAAGGTGGGCGGATCATGAGGTCAAGACATCGAGACCATCCTGGCCAACATGGTGAAACCCCATCTCTACTAAAAATACAAAAAAAAAAAAAAAAAAGCCAGGTGTGGTGGTGTGCACCTGTAG
>NW_016107667.1:1759157-1767076 GCF_001604975.1 Cebus imitator
CTCCTGGGTTCAAGCAATTCTCTGGCCTCAGCCTCCCGAGTAGCTGGGACTACAGGCACACACCATCATGCCCAGCTAATTTTTGTATTTTTAGTAGAGACGAGGTTTCACCTTGTTGACCAGGATGGTCTCGATCTCTTGACCTCGTGATCCACCCGCCTCGGCCTCCCAAAGTGCTAGGATTATAGGCGTGAGCCACCGCGCCCGGCCAGTATATATTTTAAATAGAGTTTCCAGCTAGTGTGTTGAGATCAAAGCATTTGTTAGTTGTCCTAGCATATTAATGCTTCTTCACCTCATCCTTTGAGAATTGCTGGGGCTTCCTACTAATAAAAGAATGCAGCAGGCTGGGCTCGGAAGGTCATGCCTGTAATCCCAGCACTTTGGGACTCCAACGCAGGTGGATCACCTGAGGTCAGGAGTTCGAGACCAGCTTAGCCAACATGGTGAAACCCTGTCTCTACTAAAAATGCAAAAACTAGCTGGGCATGGTGGTGCGCATCTGTAATCGCAGCTACTCGTGAAGCTAAAGTAGAAGAATCACTTGAACCCAGGAGGCGGAGGTTGCAGTGAGCCAAGGTCACACTACTGCACTCCAGCCTGGGCAACAGAGCAAGACTACATCTCAAAACAAAAAAAAGAATGGAGCTGTCTCTGGAACTTACTATTCCAGAGCTTAGAGACTTTACTGTTAGTGTTCCCTCTCCTCACTTTTCAGTCAGCTGAAAATTTCAAGGGAACAAAATATTTCTTTCAAAAGATAGGAACCTATTTTAAAAGGTATTGTATTTCAAAATCATGCTATCTTATTAAAATAGTTGTCATTTAACAATAAACATACACTTCATCCTTGAATTGCTCCAAAGTGATTCTGTGTCCATCATCTTCTAAATCTTCATCTTCAGTGCACAGACCAAGGGTTTTTAGGGCTGTAAAATAATGAGAAGAAATGAAAATTTACAAAGTGAGAATGATTTTCTGCTAGAAAAAATTATGGAATGGCCACAAACTATTACCTCAATTTGTAGAAAGTACCGACCTTCTTTATACTGCACAAATGATATGGTGCCTCTGTTGGAGGAGTCCATCATCTCAAACATAGATACAACATTAGAGTTATCCATAAAGAACGGGAATGCTACGCCTGTTACTTTTGCAATTCTCAGACGTTCCAATAGAGATATTAAATATTCTCTTGGTTTTTCTGCAAAAGAATAGTTCCAGCTCTTTCTGATATGAAATTAAAATATATTGCAAATAGAAGTAGTCATTTAACAATTATTAAACAGCTGTAGCAGGGGCACTGTACTAGGCACTGGGGATACAGGCCTTTTCATAAAACAGTTCAGCAAGAAGATAAGACATCAAACAAATAATATAAATGCCCTATCTCTGATGATTGAATAGAAAACTACAGAAATTGGACCTGGGCATTTTTTAGAATAACTCCCCAAGTGACTATAAATTGTAGATGGGGTTGAAAACCAGAAAGAGGGAACAGCATAATGCAGGAAAGAAGTTGGCCACCTAAAGAGCAGAGAAAATATAAGTAGGCCAGGCGTGGTGGCTCACACCTATAATCCCAGCACTTAGGGAAGCTGAAGCGGCGGATCACCAGAGGTTGGGAGTTTGAGACCAGCCTGACCAACATGGAGAAACCCCATCTCTACTAAAATTACAAAATTAACTGGGCGTGGTGGCACATGCTTGTAATCCCAGCTACTTGGGAGGCTGAGGCGGGAGAATTGCTTGAACCCAAGTGGTGGAGGTTGCCCTGAGCAGAAATCGTGCCATTGCACTGCAGCCTGGGCAACAGAGTGAGACTCCATCTCAAAAAAAGATACATATGTATACATACATACAATGTATGTATTTTTTTTTTGAGAGAGAGAGATATACATACAGAGACTTGGAATAAATATGGTCTTCTAGGAAGCATATGTATTCATTTCTGACATAAAATTATTTTGGATAAATAATATACTGTAGTTTAAGCAATTTTAAAAATGAAAAATCAAGATCAACCTACTTTTCAGAAATAATTCAGGACAATCATGATGAAAAGCAGCCAAAAGGAATAGAGATAGAGCAGTTTGGATGCTACATACCTCTTGCTGCTTGATCATTTTATCATTTCAATCTTAAGCTTCATGCATATATTTTTAAAGTTAAACAGCGACAGGATCTGGCTGTGTTGCCCAGACCCAGCTCAAGCAAGCCTCCCACCTCAGCCTCCCAAAATTGCTGATATTATATGCATGAACCACCATGCTTGGACAACTCACATGTTCTTTAAAAATTTGAGTTACATCATTACTGATAATAAAAGTAGACAGAAAAGTATAATGAACCCATCACCAACTTCAACTGTTAAAATTTGTGGCCAATCTTATTTCACTCTAACCCTATCCACATCAATTTATAAGGAACAAAATTAATCTTGTTTGTGCTTAATTGAAGAGGATTGACAACAGGACAAACAACAGCCCAAACCATAGACATCTCGGTTCATTTTACACAATTCTGACTGAAACAGTCAAGCAAACTTTGCATTCAATCAGTGCCAAAACCATTGTACCAGATAAGCTGCAGACAAAAGCACAGCTTTCAATGGAAATTTTAAAACAAGTAGCATCAAGATCCTGAAGCATTTCTTCAAAGAATTGAAATGAGATGAAAGAAAGTTCTACAGTATGATCCTGAAGAGAAACTCTATCAAAGGAGTGGGTACCAAGAGGTGACGTGGTCCAGTCCAAGCACAAGTCAAGAGCAAATGTCATGGCAATAGTTTTTTGGGATGGTCAAGGTATTTTGCTTGTTGATTTTTTTACAGTCCCAAACAATAACATCTGCTTATTATGAGAATGTTTTGAGAAAGTTAGACAAAGCTTTAAAGAAAAGCCCAGGAAAATTTTACCAGAATGTCATCTACTGCAACAATGCTCCTGCTCCTTCCTCTCATGGAACAAGGCAATTTTATAAGAGTTTCAATGGGATATCATTAGCACCCACCTTACAGTCCTCATTTGTCTCCTTTTGACTTGTTTTCTGATCTTAAAAAATCTTTAAAGGGCACCCATTTTTCTTTAATGATGTAAAAAAGACTGCATTGACATGGGTAAATTCCCAGGACCCTCAGTTCTTTAGGGATGGACTTAATAGCTGGTAACATTGTTTACAAAATCATCTCGAATTTGATAGCGCTTATGTTGAGAAATAATTTTTAATCTTTTTTTTTCCAGTCTCTGTAGAGACTGTCAAAAATTGCCAATGCTGACTATACTGCAGGTCATCACAGTGGGGTATTGGGGAAAAGTTTTCAATTACCAATAATCGTGCCTCAGATAAACCTCATAAGCTATGATACTGCCACTATACAAAGCTAATTTGTAATCTTTTAATTCCATTTCTCTATGAACTTTTTGAAGTCCCCTTTTACTTATTTTTTCATGAGAAGACATATAATCTACTCTGTTAGCAATTTTCAAGTATAAATGTATTATTAGCTGTAGTCACCATGATATACAGTACATCTCTTGAACTTACTCCTCTTCTGAAATATGTCCTTTGGCCAACATCTCCCCAATAACCCCGCCTTCCAGCCCTTGATGACCATTCTTTTATTCTTTTTATGAATCTGACTTTTGCGGATTCTACATACAATTAAAATCATGAGATATTCTTCTGTGCCTGATTTATTTAATGTTTTCTAGTTTCATCCATGTAGTTGCAAATGATAAGATGTCCATTTTTTTTAAGTTGAATGGTATTTCATTGTCTATATATGTCACATTTTCTTCATCCATGGACACTTAAGCCATTCTATATATTGTCTATTGTGAATAATGTTACAATAAACACAAGTGCAGCTATTTCTTCAACATACTGATTTCACTTCCTGTGAATATATGCCCAGTGGTGGGACCGCCAGGAAGGTTCTATGTTTAATTTTCTGAGGAACCACCATGTTGTTTTCCATAATGGTTGTACTAATTCACAATCCCACCAGTAGTGTACAAGGGTTCCTTTTTCTCCATATCTTTGCCAACACTTGGTATCTTTCATCTTTTGTTAGTGTTTTAGAGATGGGGTCTCATTATGTTGCTCAGGCTGGTCTTGAACTGCTGGACCCAAGTGATCATCCTGCCTCAGCTTCCTGAGTAGCTGGGACCGCAGGCATATGCCATAGTGCTTAGCTATCTTTCTTGATAATAACCTTTCTAACAGGTGTGAGGTGATAGCTCATTGGGGTTTTAATTTCCATTCTCCTGATGATTAGTGATATTGAGCACTTTTTCATATACCTGTTGGTAACTTCTTTATCTTCTATAGAAAAATGTCTATTTAGGTCCTTTGCCTATTGAACAAAAATTGGTTATTTTATTGAGTTCTTACAAGTTTTGGATATTAATCCCTTATCAGATACATAGTTTGCAAATATATTCTCCCATTCCATAGGTTTTCTCTTCACTCAGGTTATGTTTTAAATCTTTTAATTTATAGGTTTTCACTCCATCTTCATCCTTGGGAATTTATGTGTTGAAACCAGAAGTGGACTTTTAAATCTAGTATTGTACCTTACTTGTATAAGCAGGTTCCAGCAATAAATAGGCTACTAAAGGCAGTCACATTTTGTTTGAAGTCTGTTTCTTCTTCCTGCACCATGTATCAAACTCGGAAACTGGAAATAGGCCAAGTTTAAATTTCAACTCACTATCTTTTTAAGGCTTGAATAAGTAAATCATGCTAATGGAACTTGGTGTAACACTTTGATGAAAACCCAAACCAGTTTTATTGTTGTGTATCCTTTTAGGCTGCATGAGATGTTATAATGTTTATGCTTGTATACTACAATTTATACTGTACCCTGCTTTTGAAAATGTTTTGAGCCGGGCACAGTGGCTCATGCCTATAATCCCAGCACGTTGGAAGGTCAAGGTGGGTAGATCACATCAGGAGTTCGAGACCAGCTTGGCCTATATGGTGAAACCCCATCTCTACTAAAAACGACAGCCAGATGTGGTGGCAGGCGCCTGTAGTCCCAGCTACTTGGGAGGCTGATGCAGGAGAATCGCTGGAACCAGGGAGGCGGAGGTTGCAGTGAGGTGAGATCGCACCATTGCACTCCAGCCTGGATGACAGAGTAAGACTCTGTCTCAAAAAAAAAAACAAAAAAACAAACAAAAAAAAACCAATGTTTTGAAAATGCTCACAGCATAAATATTTAAAGACAGAACCTTTTTAAAACATGAAGGGAAGAGTCAAATGTTACTAACCAACTATGTTACGTAAATGTAACTGGTACTATATGCCTGGTACTATGTGAAGCATTTTCTATGAATAACTTCATTTACTCCTCACAACAGTCACTTGCTCAAGGCCACACAGCCAGTAGAAATCCAGGCAATGTGCTTCTAAAGCTTGCAGACTTTACCACACTCTACTAACTAAAATATGGGAAGCATCTTCAATGGTCAAATCTAGTCAGTCACGATGGTCTCTACTGAGTTTTTTCTCAATAGCTTTCAAATTCATTTCACTCTACCAGTCCCACAGCAATCTCTCTCGTTTGGGTTACTATTAGTATAATTGTGTTATTTATAATTTTATTAAAGCCATCCCCTAAAACTTCATATTCCCTCCTTATATTGCATAGAATTATCACTGGTAGAGGCTGACCAGCCAGCAACTATATATATGGTGTATATATATGTGTACATATGTGTGTTTATATATACACACTGTGTATATACATTCTTATACACTGTATATATACATAGCATATATGTTTACATATGTTTATATATACATTTATATATGTACTATATAATATGGAGTAATACTGTATATATATATTTACATATACTGTGTGTATATATATGGTGTATATATAAACATATATACATAAACATGGTGTACATATACACCATATATATACACAGTATATATATGTGTGTGTGTATATATATATACATATACATATATATACATATATATACATACATATATATACATATATATACACATATATACATATATGTATATACACACACACACACACACACACACACACACACAATATTACTCTATTTTCATTCTGCTAAAGACATACCCTAGACTGGGTAATTTATACAGGATAAGGGTTTACTGGACTTACAGTTCCATGTGGCTGAGAAGGCCTCACAGTCATGGCAGAAGGCAAGGAGGAGCAAATCACATCTTACATGGATGGCAGCAGGCAAAGAGGGAGTTTGTGCAGGGAAACTCCCATTTTTAAAAACATCAGATCAGGCCAGGTGCAGTGGCTCACACCTGTAATCCCAGCACTTTGGGAGGCTAAGGAGGGTGGACCACCTGAGGTCAGGAGTTCGAGACCAGGCTGACCAACATGGTGAAACCCTGTCTCTACTTAAAAAAAAATTGCCAGGCATGGTTGTGTGTGCCTGTAAACCCAGCTACTCAGGAGGCTGAGGCACAAGAATTGCTCTAATCCAGGAGGTGGGAGTTGCAGTGAGTTGAGATTGCGCCTTTGTACTCCAGCTTGGGCAACAAGAGTGAAACTTTGTCTCCAAAAAAAACCATCCAGTCTCATGAGACTCATTCACTATCAAGAGAATAGCACGGGGAAACGCTTGCCCCCACAATTAAATTACCTCCCACCAGCTCCCTCACATAATGCATGGGAATTCAAGACAAGATTTGGGCAGGGATACAGCTAAACTGTATCATATACATACACACATACACACACACATATATACATATATATATATACACACATATACACGTGTGTGTGTGTGTGTACATATATATATATATATATATATATATACACACTGAGATGGAGTCTCACTCCGTCACCCAGACTGCAGTGCAGTGGCACCATCTTGGATCACTGCAACCTCCACAGTTCAAGAGATTCTTCTGCCTCAACCTCCCAAGTAGTTGGGATTACAGGTGTCTGCCACCACGTCCAGCTAATTTTTGTAACAGCTAGCAATTACATTTCCCAATATACCCTAACTGAGGCCAGGTTTTCCTACCAAATTATTTCAAATCAGGTCAGGTCTTGCTGTTAAATGATGTATGAAACTGTTGGTTTTCAGAGCTTTCACAATTTTGAAATTGAGAATAGAGGACTGCATACCTGTTTCCTCAATAGTAATTGGCCAGTCAAGCTGTATAGTCTTATTTTCTGCAACTCTAGAATTCCAAGGTTTTCAAACTGGGACAAATGTCATAATACCAGGGCCTTCAAAAGACACAGGATAAGGCTAGCATGTCTTCCTAAGCATCAATCATACCTTGGTGAGTAATATAAAACATTTATATTAAGAAATGGGTATATCTACAGAATAACAGATCTCATGAATTTTTAGGACAAAACAAATGACTTCAAAGAAACTTATGCCACCTCAGGCTAAGGTGCCCAACACTAAAAGGACGAGTCCGCTCTCCTCTGCCATTGCTCTCCATCTGCCTCCTCTCCACTGTATATGTACTCTGCATGCCAGCCAACCCCTTCTTTAGCTTCATTACCTTCTTACTGTAGCTCAGTGTTTCTGAACCTAGTTTCCTCTCTCCAACCTTGGTGTTTATAAAGATGTTTTAAGGAATTTACATTATTAAAGATGGTACCCTGCCAGGCGCGGTGGCTTACACCTGTAATCCAAGCATTTTGGGGGGTCAAGGAGGATTGAGGTCAGGAGGAGTTCCAGACCAGCCTGGCCAATATGGCAAAACCCCTGTCTCTGCTAAAAATAAAAAAAATTAGCCCGGCGTGATGGTTTGCACCTGTAATCCCAGCTACTCTGGAGGCTGAGGCACGAGAATTGCCTGAACCCTGGAGATGGAGGTTGCAGTGTGCTGAGATGCACCACTGCACTCCAGCCTGGGCAACAGTGCAAGATTCCGTCTTT
>NW_016107667.1:1768486-1781221 GCF_001604975.1 Cebus imitator
TTTTTTATATGAAACGCTTCATGAATTTGCATCATCCTTGCGCAGGGGCCATGCTAATCTTCTCTGTATCATTCCAATTTTAGTATAAGTGCTACCAAAGCTAGCACTAATTTTTAGTAGAGACAGCAGTTCACCACATTGGCCATGCTGGTCTCAAACTCCTGACCTCAGGTGATCTACCTGCCTCGGTCTCCCAAAGTGCTGGAATTACAGGCATGAGCCATGGCGCCCAGTCTGTTTTTGAATTTTAAACTGTTTTTGTTTTCATATCAGGTTTAAGATACCCATACTCAAAATAATCGAATGTTCCAGTTGGCCTGGGACAGTCTTAGTTTACTATGTTGTCCTGGCATAATTATTAATAGCACCTGTTTTCACTCAAAATATCCCTGGTTTGGAATGATAACTCATACAGTCATCTTACCCATAAAGAAGCACTAATGAAAACAGGAAATCTAAGCGTATGCCAGTGAGGGGCATCAAAATAACAATCTGGTAAATTCTCAAGAGAAACTGTAGTAGATTCATAAATTGCATTCTTCTGATAAAGATTATCATACAACATATCAAGATGTAAAGAAAATTAGAGAATCAAGACAAGATGTCCAATATCCAACTAATAACAATTCCAAAAAGAAAGATATAGGTAAGGAAAATAAGAAAATACTTCCTAAACTTGAAAGAAAAATGTCTCCAAATTTAAGAAGACGGTGAAGTACCCAAAGAACAATACATTAACGACAACAACAAGAAAACCATTCCAAGGCATGAAAATATTCAGGTCACTAGGGATAAGATAAAAAAAAAATCCTAAAAAGTTTCCAGAAAGAATGAACTTGTCTCATACCCAGATCAAGAATCTGATGACATATGACATCAAAATTCTTCAGAGCAACATGAGAAATTAGAAGACAATGGAGCAATGCCTTAAAAATTCTGAGGGTAGCATGTTCCAACTTAAAATTGTATCCACTCTATATTTTATTTTATGAGACAGAGTCTTGTTCTGCTGCCCAGGCTGGAGTGCAACAGTGAAATCTTGGCTCACTGTAACCTCCATTTCCCAGGTCCAGCTGATTCTCCTGCCTCAGCCTCCCATGTAGCTGGGATTACAGATGTGCGCCACCACACCTGCCTAATTTTTATGTTTTTAGTAGAGATGAGGTTTCACCATGTTGGCCAGGCTGGTCTTGAACTCCTGACCTCAAGTGATCTGCCCGCCTCGGCCTCTCAAAGTGCTGGGATTACAGGCATGAGCCTCTGTGCTCAGCCTCCACTCGGTTTATGTAGTAAAATAAACCACTCGGTTTATTTTCATTTATGTGAGTTCCCAAAATCTTTACTCCTCAAAGTACACTCTCTCAGGAAGCTGCTAAAGGACAGGCTGCACCAGAAGAAAGGGGTAAAGCAAGAATCAGGTAGAGCTGGCCGTGCCATGAAACAGGCTCCGAGCACTAGAGAGAGGCGCGGAATTGTTTTAGGATCAGAGTGAGGGGAAGCCATGAATAACCACTGTAGCAGTCAGTGCAGACTGGAGCAGGAAGACAGAGCTAGGGGTGCAGAGGTGGGGTGGTGGGGGGGGCAATTACCCAATGAATGCAAATGTAATGAGAGTAGACCTGTATTGTGGCAAAAGAGGATATGATGAACTAGTGATGATCACACAAATGGAAACCAAAATTTTAAACGTATTAATAACCAGGGAAAACAAATATAATCAGCATAGTATAAGGATTAGTTATGGATACTTGCCTAATAATAAAAATTCTGAATACTGAGGATAGCAAAATTGTAAATTTATCCAGAAGATGGGTGTGAGTGGCAACAGGTGTATGAGGTGTATGTTAATTTAAGATAGCCGCATTTTCATCTTCCACAGCATAATGCTAATATCTAAACCTAGAGGGAGAAACACTAGCAGCAATATAGGTCTGTTATTTAGAAATCTCAAGATAAACAGCAAAGAATATTGCTTGAACAGTTGAAATTATTCTATACGGTAGAAGCTGGGGATGGCGATGGGAATGCTATTGTTATTCATTATAAGCTTTGGAGTACTTTTCAGTTTTTAAACCCCATATATCCATTTTGATAAAAATGAAATTGAAAAATAAACGTTGACAAATATTTTTATATAATGAATGTACCATAATATATCCCTTATTACTATGAGGAAAAGTAATATTAGTCTTTTTAAATTTTTTTTTGAGATGAAGTCTTACACTGACACCCGGCCTGACTAGCAATCTCGGCTCAATGCAACCTCCGCCTCCCAGATTCACCCACATCAGCCTCCAGTGTAGCTGGGTATAGGCATGCACCACCATGTGCAGCTAATTTTTTGTATTTTTGGTAGAGATGGGGTTTCGTCATGTTGCCCAGGCTGGTCTATGAACTCCTAAACTCAAGCGATCTGCCCACCACAGCCTCCCAAAGTGTTGGGATTACAGGTGTGAGCCACCATGCATTTGGTCCAACATTTGTCTTGATGTGTAATATCAGGCTGGAGTGCAGAGGTGCAATCATGGCTCACTGCAGCTTCAACCTCCCAGGCTCAAGCGAGCCTCACACCTCAGCCTCCTAAGTAGCTGGTACAACAGACATATGCCACCATGCCCCAGATAATTTTTTTAGTTTTAGTAGAGGAGAGGTCTCAGCTGTGTTGCCCAGACTGGTCTGAGAACTCCTGTGCTCAAGTGATCCTCCTGCCTCGGCCTCCCAAAGTGTTGGGATTAGAGACATGAGCCACCACCTCCAGCCCAGACTGTTTTCAACATTACAGTACCCAGCACTACTAAAAGACAGCAGTCACTTTTTCAAAAAATAGGTTTTTAAAAATTTAGTTTGATAGCAACTTTTCTCCAGTACATTTCCCCCCTTACCCCCAGAGACGGAGTTCTTCCTCTGTCACCCAGGCTGGAGTGCAGTGGCATGATCTTGGCTCACTGCAACCTCCGCCTCCCAGGTTTAAGCGATTCTCTTGCCTCAGCCTCAGAGTAGCTGGGATAACAGGCATGTAACACCATGCCGAGCTAATGGTGTATTTTCAGTAGAGACAGGGTTTCACCATGTTGGTCAGGCTTGTCTTGAACTCCTAACCTCGTGATCTGCCTACCTTGGACTCCCAAAGTGCTGGGATTACAGGCATGAGCCACTGCGCACAGCCTCCTCAGTACATTTTTTTTAAAAAAAGGAATTCATTTCTTTCTTTTCAATTTCTATTTTATCACAGAGTTTTGTTTTTGTTTGTTGTTTTTAGATACAGAGTTTCACTGCTGCCCAGGCTGGAATGCAATGGTGCGATCTCGGCTCACAGCAACCTCTGCCTCCTGGGTTTATGATTCTCCTGACTCAGCTTTAGGACTAGCCGGGATTACAGGCGCCCGCCACTATGCCCGGCTAATTTTTGTATTTTTAGTAGAGACAGGGATTCACCATGTTGGCCAGGCTGGTCTTGAACTCCTGATCTCAAGTGATCTCCCTGCCTCAGCCTCCCAAAGTGTTGGGATTACTGGCCTGAGCCACTGCACCTGGCCTATTTTTTAATTTTTATTTTTCTGAGATGAAATCTCACTTTCTTGCCCAGGCTGGAGTGCATTGGCACCATCTCGTGCCTGGCTTTTTTTTTTTTTTTTTAAATATTTAATAATGTAAAACAACCAGCAAGAACTTTATCACCCTATACATGATCATACTGGTTGGGTGTTTCTTTTGGCAAAGTTGGAATGCTTGGTATTTCCACTTCCTTACACAGAAGCAAATCGATAATTCTGGCATTTTTGACGCTCCATATGGACGCAGGCAAATTAAAATTCTGCACCCTGGGGAGGACATAAAACCATTTTCATCTTAATATAACTTTTAAATGATACATCACCCCCAAATTACAAAAGGATTCAAATTTTGTAGGGGGTTCAGATGTGTTTAAAAAAAGGGGGGGGGGGCAGGAAAAGCGATCTCTAGAACATCTATCCTACCCTATCAATTGTTCAGTTGTCTTATCAGATTGAAAACTTCAGCCTTGTGCCATGGCTCGCACCTATAATCCCAGCACTTTGGGAGGCCGAGGCAGGCAGATCACCTGAGGCCAGGTGTTCAAGACCAGCCTGACCAACATGATGAAACCCCGTCTCTACTAAAATACAAAAATTAGCCAGGTTGTGGCAGGCACCTGTAATCTCAGCTACTCCAGAGCCTGAGGCAGAATTGCTTGAATCCAGAAAGCAGAGGTTACAGTGAGCTAAGATTGCGCCATTGCACTCCAACAAAACTCCATCTAAAAAAACCAACACTGCTGGGTGCGGTGGCTCACACCTGTAAACCCAGCACTTCGGGAGGCCGAGGCGGGCAAATCACCTGAGGTTCTGAGTTCGAGACCAGCCTGGCCAACATGGTGAAACCCCCGTCTCTACTAAAAATACAAAGATTAGCTGGGCGTGGTGGCTCACGCTCATAATCCCAGCTACTCGGGAGGCTGAGGCAAGAAAATCACTTCAAGCCGGGAGGTGAGGGTTGCAGTGAGCCGAGATTGCGTCACTACACTGCAGTCTGAGCAACAAGAGCAAAACTCCGTCTCCAAAAAAACCCCAAGAAGTTGTTTAATTGAAGGTCACAGAGTTAATAACCAGCAGAAAGGTTCAAGTGTCTGGGAGGCAGGCAGAACTGGTGTGCGAGAGGGGGTTTCATGAGGAAAGCAAGCCCCGCGTGGAGGGAGGGCTGTACCGGGGCAGAGGGCGCTTACCCGGCCGGAAAAATAGAAGGGCGCTGGTGAGGTAGCTCACCAGCTCCTTGATCCGATGCTTTTCCAAATACTCCGCGGCTTGGAGCTCCCTGCTACGGGTCTCCATTGCTCTGCGGCTCGCTGTTGCTAGGTGACCGCCTGGCGTCTCAGCCGCGCGACTCAACCTCCCTCCACCCCGCGCGGTCACGTGATGCATCTGACTCCCCTGTGGCTGCAACCGGGACCTGGACTTCCTACAGCTCACAGTTCAGTGCAAGCCTGGGGCTTGTGTCAGGGCAGAGAGAGTAGGTGAGGTGTGGACCACCGTCACCGTCCCTGATCCAGTTTGAGGGCTGGGCCTAAGTGCCTTTTTCCGTTTCTCTAGCACCTAGTTGGGTACTTGTTGATCCAACGATTAACCAGGGCTTGAAGTGCTGGCATCATAACTCTGGATTAACTAGTAACAGAAGAAACTTGTGCAATTCTGAGGGTGCCCAGTGGAGAGTTCTAAGTAGCATTTTCCGTGTGAGTGGCCTGCAGGCATGGCGCTGGCCACCGGACAGAAATGTCTTGACCTGTTGACTCCACTGGGTTGTGGGCCACAGAGCAGCCTGGATCCTGAGCTTCAACCCTTGTTTGCTGGAGCTGGTCTTAGGAGACAGAGACCAGTTGAGTTTTGTTTTTTGTTTTTGTTTTGTTTTGTTTTTGAGACAGATTTTCACTCTTGTTGCCCAGGCTGGAGTACAATGGTGTGATCTCAGCTCACTGCAGCCTCTACCTCCTGGGTTCAAGAGATTCTCTTGCCTCAGCCTCCCAAGTAGCTGGGATTACACACATGCGCCACTACACCCTGCTAATTATATATATATATATTTATTTATTTTTTTAGCAGTGACACGGTTTCACCATGTTAGCCAGGCTGGTCTGGAACTCCTGACCTCAGGTGATATACCTGCCTTGGCCTCCCAAAGTGCTGGGATTATAGGCATGAGCCACCATGCCTGGCCCTGACAGTTGTTTTGAGGGAGGGTCACTGAGTAAGGTGGGATGCAAGCAGCTAGGAGGGCCTCTACTCTGTCATGAGGAGACCTGAGAAACTAACTCTGGGCCATCTGTACTTGAGGGCCTGTGCCCACATCCTTCACTGTAAGAGTTAGCCCAGAAGGAGCACTTCAAGAAGGAGAATAACAAACGGTCAGTGAGCATGTGAAAATACCCTAAGCCTCTTTGACAACCCGGTAAACAAAACTACAAGAAAATACCATTTTATATCTACCAGGCTGATAAAGATTACAAAGTTGAACAATGAATGAGATGGTTACTGATCATGGAGTATAAATTGGAACATCCACTTTGGAAAATGGTTTAGAATTATCTTGGTAATTTAAACATGTTTCCACACACTGACACAGAAATTTCACTACAAGAGCTGCTCCTGTAAATGTATACCAGGAGATATGTACAAGAATGTTTATAGCAGCACCATTCATAATAGAGATCACTAACAGCACAGATGTCAAGAGTAAAATGGATTTTAAAAACTATGATACATGAATACTATAAAGCATTTTAACAATCAGTTGTAGCTATTTGCAATAATATAGGCGAATTTCAAAAACATTGTTTCCAGGGTATATATATCATATGAATCAATTTATATAAAGTTTAAAAACATACCAAACTGAACAATACATTGTTTGCAGATTCAAACGTATGTAGGAAATCTGTCAAACACAAGAAAATGGTAAGCACAAAATTCAGCTAGTGTTTGCCTTGGAGTTGGGAGAAAAGAAAAATGGGTTTGGGGAGAAATATCCTGGGGACTGCAGGATTAATTCTAATATGATTTTTCTTTAACTGAAGGGTGGGTTCACAGGTGTTCATCAGATGATTCTTTATACCCTATATATGTATTTTATAATTTTTTTAATCTATTCAGCATTTAGTAAAAATATTTTTTCATCAGTTGAAAAATAGTGTGGAACTGAAGGTTATTATCCTTAGCAAACTAACACAGGAACAGAAAACCAAATGTCACATGTTCTTACAAGTGGGAGCTAAATGATAAGAACACATTGACATAAAGAAGGAAACAACAGACACTGGGGTCTACTTGATGGGGGAGGGTGGGAAGAGGGAGAGGAGCAAAAAAAAAAAAAAATCACTACTAGGTACTGGGCTTAATACCCCAGTGATGAAATAATACGTAATTGATGTCTGTTTCCCTATGTAACAAACCTTCACATGTGCCCCCACACCTAAAATAAGGTTTAAAAAAAAAGAGTGGAAAGAGGATCTACAAAATAATGCCAGGAGACTGAACCAAGCCTGAAACAGAAAGTAGCCATGGTACTGGGGACATGTGGGCACAGAATCTCCAGAGGGCAGACCTACCTTGAGAATTCTGACCGATCTGGCAGGCCAGAGAAGCCCTGAGCATCTGGGAGAACTAGAGGAAATTTTATGGCTAACGTTTGGGTCCTTGGCACAACTTTGAACAGAGAGAAGGGATGATGCTCTTGTCCTCAAAGTCTAGAGGAGGTGTTCTGAGGAGGGAAAGACTTACTCTCTGAAAAGACCTGAAAACTGTGTGCCAGGTGAGGTGGCTTATGCCTGTAATCCCATCACTTTGGGAGGCCAAGGCAGAAGGATTGAGCCCAGGATTTTGAGGCCAGTCTGTAATGCAGGATTTTCTGATTGATCACTTTGCAAGCCAGGGATCTCCGGCCAGTGATATCCTACCCAGGCCTCCTTCTCCTGCTGCAAGAGACAGCCAGCCCACTCAGCCTACCTGGGTTGAGTCTGGCCTGTGCACCAATTCCTGAGCTTTTGTCCCTAACCCAAGAAGAATGAGCAAGGTGGGGAGTTTTACTGAGTGATGGAATAGCTCTCAGTGGAAAGGGGATGCTGGGGGCCATGGGGGGAGGGTGGTCCCCCGTCCCTGTAGTCAGGTGGTTTCTCCCTCTGTGCTGCTGAGTCTGGGACCTTTGATGGACTCAGAATGGGGAGTGCATGCTGACTGGTTTGTGAGGATCCAAAAAAGGTTAAAGTGAAGATACCACTCCAAGGTGGGCATGACAGTGTAGAAAACCAATTAGGAAAGGGTAGGTGTATGTACAATTGGTGAAGGATGAGGATCAATCAGAAGAAAACATGCCAAACAGGAAGACAAGTTCTCCGTCTGGTCGAGGATTTAACTTGTAGCTTGGCTTTCAGGCTTTAAACTGTCCTTGGCTTGGCGGTGGGGTTTCACCATTGACTTGCCCCTATCTGCCTAGGCATTTGGCTGCCTCCTGTTGCCATTACCTAGCCAACATGCAAAACCCCATCTCTACTAAAAATACAAAAAATAGCCAGTTGTGGTGGCACATACCTGTAATCCCAGCTACTCGGGAAGCTGAGTCACTAGAATCGCGTGAACCTGGAATGTGGAGGTTTTGCACTGAGCTGAGACTGTGCCACTGTACTCCAGCTTGGGTGACAGAGCGAGACTCTGTCTCAAAAACAAAACAAAACCCCCCAAAAAACTGTGCACCCAAATCTGCACCACTGGTTTGGGTTCGTAGCAAGGGTCTTTCAGGATGTTGGAAACGGCTCTGCAAACTTTTTAACAGAATACTTTTTGAAAAATCATATGTGGAATCTCCTCTGATTACCCCTGCCCTAAACACATATTTGACAGATAAAAGAGCATTACACTGAAATTCACATAAATTTTTTTTTTTTTTTTTTTGAGACAGAGTCTCTGTCACCCAGGCTGGAGTATAGTGGTGTGATCTCGGCTCACTGCAACCTCCCCTTCCCGGGTTCAAATGACTCTCCCACCTCAGCCTCCCAAGTAGCTGGGATTATAGGTACCCGCCATCATTCCTGCCTAATTTTTGTAGAGATGGGGTTTCACCATGTTGGCCAGATTGGTCTTGAACTCCTGACCCCGGTGATCCACTCGCCTTGGCCTCCCAAAGTGCTGGGATTACAGGTGTGAGGCACCACGCCTGGATGTAAGATCACATCTTCTAAACGTTTTTTTTTTCTCACAGAAGCACGGCTGGCTGGCTGGCTGGCTGGCTGCCTGCGTGATCGCCATGACAGAGTTAACTGGAGCCTGGGGAGCTCTAACTCAGGGACAGAACTCAGCTGACAAAGTCAATACATTGCTCTGGTGCCTTCGGATTTGAGGGCCCTCTCTGAAGCCTGGTTCCTGATGGGTTCTGGTAGAGATTGACAACTGATATAGATGTTATTCTTCAGTTTTTTTTTTTTTTTTTTTTTTTTTAATTCACTCCTCGGGGACTTCCTTTATGTTCAGTGGTAGAAGGGAGAGTGAAGCATAAAGAGGAAGGCCCAAATTATACACCCCTTCTTCAATTTCTGGCTCCCTAAGCACTTGATCCTGCAAGGTTTGACCGAAGCTGCATGATCACTTGGGAAAGCAGCTCTGGCTCTGCTTAGCGGCCGGTACAGCAGAGGCCCAGCAGTGGCAGCAGGAATGAGAAATGGAGAGGGAGCGTGCAGCAGGGATAGTGACTGTGAGAAGCAGGAGACCACAGGCATGGGGAGGAGGAACTGAGTCACAGCAAACAGGGCTGCTAACATGATTTCCTTTGACTTGCTGAAGGCCAGTGTGGCCCAAGCAAAACAAAGTAAATGTAAGGAACATTCCTTAATAAGGGAGAGAAGACAAAGTGCTGGTCCCCCGCAGACAGTGGTTTCCGCTCAGTGCTGTAAGCACAAGACATTTGGTCTTCTCCTTTAGGACGTCATGTATTTTTTGTTTTTTTTTTTTGAGACAGAGTCTTGCTCTGTCACCCAGGCTACAGTGCAGTGGTACCATCTCAGCTCGCTGTAAGCTCTGCCTTCCAGGTTCAAATGATTATCATGCCTCAGCCTCCTGAGTAGCTGGGACTACAGGCATATGCCACCACGCCTGGCTAATTTTGTATTTTTTGTAGAGATGGGTTTTTCCACGTTGCCTAGGCTGGTCTCAAACGCCTGAGCTCAAGTGATCTGCCCGCCTCAGCCTCCCAAAGTGCTAGGATTACAGGTGTGAGCCACCACACGTGGACTATTTATTTTTATTGAGACAGGGTACTTGCTCTGTCACCCAGGTTGGAGTGCAGTGGTATGATCACAACTCACTGCAGCTTCAATCTCTTGAACTCAAGCAGTCTTCCTAGCTCAGCTTCCAGAATAGGTGTGACCACAGGCCCAGCTAATTTTTTTTATTTTTGTAGGGATGGGGTCTCACTATGTTGCCCAGGCTAGTCTCAAACTCCTGGGCTCAATCAGTCCTCCTCCCACCTATGCCTCCCAAGTGCTGGGATTACAGGTGGGACCCACTGTGCCTGGCTGAGAACATATTTACTCTTCAGGAGTTACTTGGTCCCTGAATAAATAGCTCTGCTCTATTGTACCCTAGAACCTCAAATGACACTGAAGTTGCAATAGTCTGATTTCCTCTGGCTACGAAGTCAGGCCAAGGAGAGCACAGTGGGCCCTGCTGACATCTTCCCAGGTTTCTGGTTGTTTTCCAACAAGTCTGGGTCCCTTCTCTGTCTGAGGAACAACATCGTGTACTTAGAACTCAGCACACTTCAGACAGTGCCTTGTTTTCAGTTGTGGGCTATTGCAACTAAAGCTGCTATGACACTTCAGACACTGCTCAAGAGCAGCGTCCAGATGCCACCTAGTGGAGTTAGCTATTCTCTGTTGGTGTCATCTGTTAATAAGCCAAACTGGGCTTAATGAGTCATCTTCAACATCCTTACAGCGCCGCTCCTTCCACAACTTGCCCTTCACCTCCTTATCACTTTTAATATTGTGACTAATCCGTTCAGTGGTTGTGGAGTGGCTCCGGGTGGGAGGCATTCATGCTGTGGTTCAGGGCAACACCTTAGAACACTTGGGAACCTTTAAAAAGTACTGATAGCCAAGTGCGGTTGCTAACACCTGTAGTCCCAGCACTTTGGGAGGTTGAGGCAGTGGATCATGAGGTCAAGAGATCAAGATCACTGTGGCCAACATGGTGCAACCCCATCTCTACTAAAAATTCAAAAATTAGCTGGGAGTGGTGGCTCACGCCTGTAGTCCCGGCTACTCGGGAGGCTGAGGTAGGAGAATCACTTGAGCCTGGGAGGTGGAGGTTTCAGATCACGCCACCTCACTCCAGCCTGGAGACAGAGTGAGACATGTGCCCCTTTCAGGCCATGAAATGGAATCTTTTTTTTTTTTTTTTTTGAGACTGAGTTTCGTTCTCGTTGCCCAGGCTGGAGTGCAATGTGCATTCTTGGCTCACTGTAACCTCCATCTCCTGGGTTCAAGCGATTCTTCTGCCTCAGCCTCACAAGTAGCTGGGATTACAGGCATGTGCCACCACGTCCAGCTCATTTTGTATTTTTAGTAGAGACTGGGTTTCTCCATGTTGGTCAGGCTGGTCTCTAACTCCCGACCTCAGGTGATCTGCCTGTTTCATCCTCCCAAAGTGCTGGATTACATCAGACTGCATCAGCCTCCCAAAGTGCTGGGATTACAGGCATGAGCCATGGTGCCCAGCCATGGAATCTCTCGGGATGGGGCTGGGACGTTGGTTATATTGTTATATTGAGGTATAACTAACATTTGATAAACCACACGTTTTTAAAGTGTGCTATGTGCTAAGTTTGTATATAGCCATGAAATCATCACCACAGCAAGATAATGAACGTTTCCACCACCAACTCTTCCTCCAGCCCCATCCCCAGGCAACCACTCACCTACTATCTGTAACTACACAGTTTCTCTATTTTCTAGAATTGTTACAAATGGAACCATAGTATGTAGTCTTTTTTTTTTTCCTGCCTGGCTTCTTTCACTCCACATAATTTTTGAGATTCATCTATGTCATTACATGTATCAGTATTTCATTTTGATTCCTGAGGAGGATTCCACTGAATGTATATCCCACACTTTGTTTACCCACTTACCTGCTGATGCACACTTGGGTTGTTTTGAGTTGTGGGCTATTGCAACTAAGGCTTCTATGAATATTCAGACACATGGATATACAATTTTATTTATCTTGGGTAAATACCTAGGAGTGGAATGGCTGGATGGTCGGTACTTGTTTAATTTTTTTTTTTTTTGAAAACAGTCTTGCTCTGTCATCCAGGCTCGAGAGCGGTGGCGTGATTAAGGCTCACTGCAGCCTGGACCTCCTGGACTCAAGTGATCCTCCCACCTCAGCCTAACAAGAAGCTGGGACTACAGGTGTGCACCACCATGCCCAGTCAATTTTTCTTTTCTTTCTTTTTTTTTTTTTTTGTAGAGACTAGGTCTCACTATGTAGCCCAGGCTGGTCTTAAATTCCTGGACTCAAGTGATCGTAGCCTCCCAAAGTGCTGGGATTACAGGTGTGAGCCACCGCGCTCAGACTTGTCTTTTAGAGACAAGGTCTCACTCTGTTGCCCAGGCTTGAGTGCAGTGGCACCATCATGGCTTACCGCAGCCTTTAACTAAATTGGGCTCAAATAATCCTCCTGCTATCATCTCCCAGGTAGCTAGAAGTACAGGCACATGCCACCATACCTGGTTAATTAAAAAAAAAAAATTTAAGAGATGGGGTGTTGCTATGTTGCCCAGGCTAGTCTCAAACTCCTGGCTTCAAGCAATCCTCCTGCCTTGGCCTTCCAAACTTCTGGGATTACAGGCGTGAGCCATTGTGCTCCGCCATGTGTTTAACTTAAGAAGCTGTTTTCTGGAGCGGCTATACCATTTTGCCTTCCCAAGCTGATAAGCATTAGAAGCTTCCCACATGATTGTAATGCGCAACCAAACCCAAGCCCCTGCATTACTGCAAGCTGTGTGGGCTGAAACAGAGGGCTGGGCAGTGTTTGATCAGGAGTCCACAAGAGCTTGAGAGTACACAGCTTATGCTTAGGGTAGACTTACTGTGATTTTCCATCCAGCACAAACACTGCAGTCTCCTGGGAAGGCTTTTGAAAATGCAGCATATCCCTTCATTTGACTAGCCTTAAAAA